>NC_091122.1:176384454-176499454 GCF_040183065.1 Periplaneta americana
GTTCGATATTATATGCTATTGTATGAATCGAATGAGGTATTAAACCCCAGGAAGAGAAAGACGACATAAAAGATATTATAAGTCGGCTATCTAGTGGTGTGGGAAATACCTCATTCTCTTTAGCCTTTTAAAGAAGAAGAGTTTCTATAAAGGGTAATGATTATTGTGAACTAATTTGGTCAAAAGAAAAAAAAACCTCATTTTTCGACTGGATAGAGAGAGAGAGAGAGAGAGACTGAAAGGAGTGACCAGTTGGGCATTTGCACGGGGCATCACTGGTTGTACGTAGTTTTCATGCCAAGTACCTCTCCTCCGTCTCTTTACTTCATTGGCTGTCTCTCGCGAATAACCAAAGCCGTTCGAATTTTAGATTCTAGGAAAATTGGTCACGTTTCTATTGGACACACCTACTATTGGTCATACTGAATTCGTCATGTAATATTTGTCACATGTGGAATATTTGTCACTTTGTCGATTTGTAACTAAGTGTTTTTGATCACGTCCGGAATAGGCCTATTTCTCATATTATTTTAATCTGCAATTTTGGACCATAAATTTATGATTTATTAATGACTATTACACTTTTATTACGTCATATTATTTTTGACTAATAAAACGGTACGAAAGGACGTCTTTCAACCAATCATGGCTGCTTATCGCAAAATTTTATCGCTTCCCTAGCATTTGTTTAATTTTATTGCTTCCCTAGCATTTGTTTGTTTTTATCACTACCCTAGCATTTGTTTGTTTGCTAACATTTCAAACTGCAAATTCTTTATGGTATTATAAAATATGCTTTGCGATCGTAATTTGTTTCCCGCATAGATAGTCAACTGAAATGACGGCTACGTTCAAACATTTTGGTGAAGGTAACATCAGTGAAATAGAATTTTAGTAAGTCAACTAATATATATTTTATTGTATTAAAGTACTTCGGGAATCCAGCTGAGTATATGGGTACTTCCTCTTTTTTTGGTCACCCATGATTTAAAATGTTCTTTTTTTAATATGGTGTTTAATTGAGAGGTAGGAGATTTCTTTTTCTTTACATTGTAATGTATTAGACTCATTTTTGTGGCAAATTAGGAACTTTTATGTAAATACTGGTATTTTAGTGCTCTAAATAATTGCCGAAATTCGGTAGTTTGGTATTAGATCCTATAATCCTTGGTACTTCCTTCTATAGATTACATACATTATTTCTGTGACGTTTTATCTTGCTACATAAGACGCAGTAATAAAAGAGCAACAACCTTGAAACGAATATCATATTTACTTATCACGACACACTTGATGCCCTTCCAGTTTCGGACGCTAAATCTAGATGTGACATACGGTAACAAAGTATTGGCGGAGTAATAACTTATATTAGTGTTATGGTAGTATGTGATTAGTCGTACTGTGAAGTGTGTCTGGTTTGGCACGTGACGAACTGTCTCCCCCTCCTCCTTCCGATAGAAAGAACTTCCTCACTGGTATAGGATAATTACAGAGGTTCTCTAGCATGATACAGCTCGCTCGTGTTGCTTTGTTGTGTTAATGCAGAGCTGGAAGGCGCCATTTAAATAACAATAAACCGAGAAAAGGGTGAGTTGGCTTGCTCAATGCAACATATCCCGTTACTTGCGACGTATTATGTACTCAGCGAACTTCTTCCCGCCGCGCAGGAAGAAAATGTAGCCGGGAACTGGTTCAGATGATAAAAGATCCCTCGCAGGCAAGCAACATCACGAGAGATTTTTTTTTCGTGCAATGTACGACAGAAACATAGCGTCATAATTCAATTACCGAGGAAAAATGTACGGAATAAATCTTGCCATAACGTCTCGTCATATCCTACAAGTTTGTAAACAACAATAAACAGTGAATTGTAAAGTGCACTTCCTTATTTCACATTTTATACGTCGTTAGGTCTATTTTAGTTTTATTAGATTAGTTATAGACTGAACTGTTAAGGCTGGTTCACAATAAAGCGGAAACGAGAATCGGAACGAAAACGAAATTGCTAAAATATGTACATTTAAATGTGAGCATTCACAATTAACGAAAAGTTTGCCGGAGCCCGGGATCAGGAACGGAGAGTTGGCCAAGTTTCAACTTTGGCGTTCACGTTTCCGATCACAGCCCACTAGATTCATTCTATTGCCATCTAAAACCTATTTTGTCGTCGTATATTTTGTAGCAAGAAGACCGTGACATAACCTATGCATTATTTTGTTCTGTGCTGTGCATCATGGAGCAAGTTTTATTTGATGAGATTCTAACATTGAGTGTACAGGAAAATCCTCACGTTTACGATAAGCGGCGCGCCTCGTATAAAGATGATGACGTGTATTTCAATAGCTGCATCTTTCAACACCGATCGGAAGCGAATCATATTTTATTACTGTATTGGTTGTATTACACACTACATATTCATGCTTCAATTCAATAACTACTGTTGTGTTCATTTTTGTTCTATTACAAATGTTTCTTCTCTAAATATTTTACGATAAGGTAGACTTAACCTAGGTTGTGATAATAAAGATGCATGGGCATATTTATAGTACCGTACCTGATGAAATGTTTCAGTTGAAATTTCGAAGTTGGTTAACCTGTGTTTATGTTTGCTGCCTTGTACTCATGAGAGAACGCCATTGGTCAATTATACAGAAATGACATCAGAATGCGTAATATCGACTTTACATATCGTTATTGACATATGCATAGTCGTCTAAGTTCTCGGTTTATTGTGAATCAAAAATTTTCATAATCACGTCCTCTGCTTCTCGTTTTCATTCTGGTTCTCGTTCCCAGTTTATTGTGAACCAGCCTTTAGAGTTTGTGGCTAAACTTTCAGTGAGTCTACATTTGGTTCCCGACTTGCAAGTTGACACTTTTCTCTCTTCTAATCCAGTTCGACGTCTATAGTTATAATTAATGAATGTATGCATTAAAGGTTAATGCCTTTTTTTGTTCAGTTTCTTATTTAAAAACTAAACTAAAATGTTTCGTTCCATTTTCATGTACTGTATCAGTGACCATCGTTTAAAGCTTTTTATATCATATTCCCGCACTATATTTGCACAGTAGAGGCAATTAAAAATGTTTGTTTAATCGTAAATGGGAAACAATTGAAGAAAGTAATCCCAAAAAGCGTTCAATCCATTTTTATGAAAGGACTGCGCCAGTATTTTTATCCACCGGTCTACGGACTGAGCTAGATTTCAAGTGACATGCACAATAACACAAGCTTCTAGACAAGGATTGGCGTTTTTTTTTTTGGAAGAAAACAAGCCTTAAGTATAATGATAGAGGGCTCAAACATATATATATATATATATATATATCGATGGCTAAGAAGTGATACGTCACCGTCGTAGCTACAAAAATGATCATTTAGTTTAGCTACATTATTATATAGAATAAGTATGTTATTACTATGTTTACAAGAATGGATAATTAATATTTTGTCCTCGAGTAGAAAATCTTATTTATTTATTCATTCATTTAGTTATTCATTCATTAATTCATTTATTCATTCATTTATTTATTCATTTATTTATATATTTATTTATTTATGTAAAAAAGGTATCACCGTAATATGCCATGAAGGCACTTGAGGGGCATGGGGGTAGAGCCCCTGCTTTCCGTGATCTCGGCACTAGAATGAGGTGGTGTGGTCGGCACCACGCTCTGACCGCCTTTTACCCTCGGGAAAGACCCGGTACTCAATTTTATAGGAGGCTGAGTGAACCTAGGGGCCGTTCTGAAAGTTTGGCAACGAGAAAAAATCCTGTCACCACCTGGGATCGAACCCCGGACCTTCCAGTCCGTAGCCAGCTGCTCTACCAACTGAGCTACCCGGCCGCCCATTTATTTATGTACTTATGTATTTATTTATATATATTTATGTACTTATTTATGTAATTTATTTACTTATTTATTTTACAGGTAATAGGTAACTTATCTTTGACCTAAACACAACCTCAAGATTAAAACAATATAACTTGATAGTACTTAAAATTAAATCTAATATAGTAACTAAAAAAAAAAAAAAAAAAAAAACTAAGCAGAGGCATGAGGCTTCTCGCTTCCCAGTATCTCGCACATTGTCAGTGATTTTAGAGCTGGGCAGCGTTGGAGATGATTCCTATTCATCGCTTCTTGAAGGTCACAAAGGGTAGAAGATCTTGCAAAGCAGAAACGTTTATAAAAAGTTCGTCTGTTTTGAGAGAAATCAATTTTTAAAACAGTTTTCTGATTCACCTGCAAATTTACAGATACGAGCTATCACTTCTTAGCCATCGATGTGTAGAAATCATAAAAACGTCCAAATTGATTGAGCGAGTTTTAGGATCACACTCTTTAAATTATTTAACATAGGCCTACGGCATGTGCTGATACTCGAGCTATTATCGTTGAAGCAACCTGGTATTCATGTTACAAGCATGACAGTACTGTCGGAGAAGTTGCCTACATCGACCTTGCGCAGACTGGAGTTCTTACGTAATGATGAATTTGTGTGTCTTTAACGTGAAGAGGTCATTGAACAAAGGAAATTCACTTAGTTAAAGCCTGAGGAATTCTGTGAACGACCGTATTCTATACGTAAAATTTATTTAGGCGATAAATAAGAAAAAGAAAAATGAATCTTAAGGACGAAGTTTTGTAACTTGCAAATTTGACACATCTTTCGTCCAGCACCATTTCCATGACAACTGTATATTCTATCTTCAGTTTTTTTAATCCATTCTAGTGTTCATCTCCAGGAGTTGCTACTATGTAAAATCTCTGTTTAGTTGTCCTACGTCTTAATAATCACACAGAGGGCTATTGTGATACACTGGTTTTATTTTAATTTTATCGATTATTACAAATAAAATAGTAATATACGTTACAAGAGCGGTATGTTGACGTTTTCATGGTCGAGGAAAAGATTGAAAAAGCGAAACGTAGTTGAGCTTTTTTAATTTCCGAGAACATGAAAACAAACATACCGCTCGTGTATCGTACATTATTTTGTGCGAAGATCGTTTATTACATACCTGAAAGACGAATTTCTAATTAGTTGCAATGAAATCTCCATGTTGGTTTCTGTTTAATGACGGCAACTTCGGAACACCAAAATATCTTTCTTCAACATTGTTGCTAAAAATGTTTTCTGTGTTTACTATACTCCAGCAGGCCATGCTATACGTCTGTCTTTTTTTTCCCCCCAGTCTATAAATGCGAACTTAAAACAAACGGTAAGGTTATGTAATGATTTATTTTTCATTTTAATATTCTAACAATATTATTTATATAACATATTGCAGTAATAACATCGGTATCTGGAATCTTGTTGATTTTTTCACGGCTTCCTTAATGTTACTTGCATCAGGAATGCAATAAGTTTCGTGGAGTAGTAGACTTTACTTAATTTTTGCAAATATTTAAAAACAATAATTAACATTGTAATTTAGGTGAAATTGCAGTGGTAAGTTTCCAATTTATAATTATTGCTATGTTAAACGTCTCTAGAAATAATATGTTAAAAGCCTAAAGCAGTAAAATGAATGTCGCGCTTAAGCGGTAAGAAGAGGGAAATTTCTATGTGTGTTAGGTTGGGAATACTGAATGTGGTATTTCACACTTACCGCGTACTGGTTCTGTGCGGAAAACAAGCAAATAGCACGATCTCGCACAAAATTTATTTAGGCGATAAATAAGAAAAAGAAAAATGAATCTTAAGGACGAAGTTTTGTAACTTGCAAATTTGACACATCTTTCGTCCAGCACCATTTCCATGACAACTGTATATTCTACCTTCAGTTTTTTTTAAATCTATTCTAGTGTTCATCTCCAAGAGTTGCTACTGTGTAAAATCTCTGTTTAGTTCTCCTACGTCGTAATATGCACACAGAGGGCTATTGTGATACACTGGTTTTATTTTAATTTTATCGATTATTACAAATGAAAATAAATTTATTTCCAAATCCTTTATATGTGTCTGAAGTAGCACGTTACGTAATTTTTTCAAGTTTGTCTATGCTTTGATAGAAAAATTACAGCAAAAATTGATTTTTTTGTATCATAGGCCCTAATAGCCCTACTTGATCCTTCTCCATTATCACCATTTCATAATTTCGTCGTTTCTGAACAGTATGTGCAGTTTTCAAAAGGGTGTTATTATCATTATTGTCGTTTCCCCTACCAAGCCAGATCTTCAAATGCTACTGTAGGAGTGGTGCCTTACCTCCATCATGCTCTCAGAGCGTAGCTTTTAACTGGTTGTTAAAATGTCTTTTCGCATGCTTATTTATCATGCATAAGACGTAGTGTGGAAGGAAAACAGCTATACATTTATAGTATGCTTTCCAAGACGAGCAACCGTGCGAAAATTTCAGTTATTGGAGGGGAAAAAGAGGGAACATTCATCTTGTACATGTTGGTCAAGGTTCCCTTCCGAGGAACATGTTCTTGAACCCTCTTTTCCGAGAAGACGTTAACACCAAGGAAAGAATTTATTGAAAGACTTCTGTAATGCAGAGAAATATGTATTCCTTACCTACTAAATGCAAGAAGTATGTTACGCACTCGCGTGTTTTTGACCAACCGAAAGACATGGGACTTGGTCTGGTATATTGTTTAATACACACAATGAAAATAATCACCCGCACCTTAATCTTCCTCGTCGGAAGGACAGGGATCATTTCCTGCGATCGGACGGCTTTCCAAAAGTGCATTGTTTTCTGTTCTTCAAGAAGATATAAAGATATTAGGAATTGTCCACAACCTTTATTTGGTAAACTAGCCGTACCCGTGCGCTCCGCTGCACCCGTTAGAAATAAATATAAAATAATTACATAATTAAAATAGGACATTTGATCCAGGGAACATTCGTGTTTGATAGAAGGATAAATCGTTTATTATGTTACTTATTTTAAATTGTATTAAACAAATTAAAATGCGATCATTTGGATCCAGAGACCACTCATTTGGTCATAAAAATTATTTTAGGAAATACAGGAAACGAATGTACAGAATAGCCTATCAAGTTTTCTGTGCATAAGAAGCTATTTTAATCTTATCTGTCCTCGATTCACTCAGAAGTTACTGCAATAACATTATAGCATTATGTCCACATGGAGAAACTACACTTTCCAATGGTGAAATAATAATTAATTATACAAATCGGTTAATTTAGCTTCCGATATTACTTCATACAAACACAGAAACATTCTCTTTAGGCTATGATTCATAGCTTTCGATTATTGTTGTCCAAGGCCCCTTATAGACCAAGTCATTTGTTTTTTGTTTCATTACACCGCCTTAGATGGCGTTGTTATTGTAATTTTGAAACTCATTTACCTCATTAAATATCAGTTCTATCAAAATTTTGCATAGGATAAAAACTTATCGCAAATTATTTTTAAAGAAACTTTTATCATGTAATATTTTTCATGAAAATTAATAATAAGGGAGATATTTCGATTTATTTAATTCAAGCCCCTTATAAACTCCCTTTAAAATAAAATATTTTGAATGCCATATAGCCTAAATTCTAAGTTACAACGAACTTAATTTATATTCCAATTTTCATATAAATCGGTTCAGCCATTATCGTGTGAAAAGGTAACAAACATACAGACAGACATACAAACAAAAATTTCAAAAAAGCGATTTTCGGTTTCAGAGCGGTTAATTATGTTAGGACCAATTATTTTTGGAAAATCGAAAATTAACAGAAAAATTTCGGCTACAGATTTATCATTAGTATAGATTCCTGACTTCTGTGGTGGTTGCCCGGTCTAAATCATCACCGTGCCGCGTTGGGGGTGCTGGCGGTCTTGGGTACGAGTTTCGTTGAGGCCTGGAATTTTTTATTGAAAAATCCATAATTGCACTTGTGACGGAGAAGATAAATATTGAAACTTTTCTCTGGGTTCTCCCATTTCTCCATTTTTAGGTATTAATATTGTTCAGACTGATTTCCATTGTGTTCTCATATTCATGGAATTTCTCCGATCTCTGGTTGAATGCGAAGGACGTTGGTATAGGGACATGTGGGAATGCCTGCATGAAACTTGGATTGACAGCGAGTCTTAGCACAGTCGACTGGTGTTGGTGATAATACTGATAATGCAGCTAATGGGGTTTAGCGCAATATTTCACGTATGAGGAACAGAGAACTAGGGGCTTACCATCCCCTTAATACTTACAAATTGCTTTTAAGGAACCCGCAGGTTCATTGCCGCCCTCACATAAGCCCGCCATCGGTCCCTATCCTGTGCAAGATTAATCCAGTCTTATCATCATATCCCACCTCCATCAAATCCATTTTAATATTATCCTCCCATCTACGTCTCGGCCTCCCTAAAGGTCTTTTTCCCTCCGGTCTCCCAACTAACACTCTATATGCATTTCTGGATTCGCCCGTACGTGCCACATGCCCTGCCCATCTCATACGTCTGGATTTAATGTTCCTAATTATGTCAAGTGAAGAATACAATGCGTGCAGTTCTGCGTTGTGTAACTTTCTCCATTCTCCTGTAACTTCATCCCTCTTAGTTCCAACTATTTTCCGAAGAACCTTATTCTCGAACACCCTTAATCTCTGTTCTTCTCTCAAAGTGAGAGTCCAAGTTTCACAACCATACAGAATAATAATAATAATAATAATAATAATAATAATAATAATAATAATAATAATGATAATAATAATAATAGTTAGCTGGCAGATGTTGATCAAATATCTTTATTTTTCTTGTAACTCTGAAACGATTTCCCTTAATAAAGTAATTGATTTTGTCAGAGCAAAACAAAAATGCATTTTCTAATTTGCATTATTTGCACTTCTTGCGATTTCATTTTTGTCTAATGGATCTTTTTTTTTTTTTTTTTTTTTTTTGAAGTCATTAAAATTTTTTCCTTCAATTTTTATTGTTTTTGTAGCATTTCTGAAAGTTATGTTTTATTTTCCACGATTCTGACATATAGATCATAATTCCTTCTCTTCTATTGCTTAATATTTTTATTTGCTAAGGAAACTTACCTTCAGTTAGTGCTCATACTGATCGATGACGATGGAAGGAGATATATTTTGTCCTATCTGGAATAGAATCCGAGTCCCCTGGCTTTGTAGCTATAGGTAGAGACGGTATCGCTTGTGCCAAATTTCAGTTTTAGTGTCGTCAGGTTAAGGGAATGTACAATACACTTAAGGCTCATTCACAATGAAAATTAAACATAACCGTAACATAAACACAGAAGTTTGCGCCCAGGCTACCAAATGGGATCATTCACAATGATTCACATAAGCATTGACATAAACATTACCGTAAGACGTTAACATGAAAGTTTGCAAACTCCAAACTTTCATGCTTATGCTTACGTGATTTGCAAACAGAACACAATCGTGGAGCGCTGAAGTATACGACAGAATATGAGGAAATGGCGTCGTTGTTATGTTTCCATGGTTACCAAGTAACGTTAAGTTAACGCTTACGTTATGTTTAATTTTCATTGTGAATGAGCCTTTTACTCATTTCCAGCTATAGCTTCCTGTGCAGTCACTTTTTTCATATGTCTACTTGTGTTTTCTGTCTTGTGAGCTCTTGATTTCGTTTCTGCGTGAAGTGGACTTTGTTCTTAGGCCACTGTTACGCGTAGGGTCTTCGAATGCGTGTGGGGGAATTTTATTGCCCTGTCTAAGTGTGTGTGAATTTGAGCCAAATTTTTACATAACTTCCTCTACTCATCTTCCCCACTGTTTCGTGCTTATGTAGCGCATTCCTTACGAAGACTCTGCTTCTTATTGTTTCTGTCGCGCGTTTAAAATAACGTTTCAACTCTTTCAACTCCATTGTGTCTGTGATTGAGCCTGTTTCCTGCAGGTACAGATTGTCATTTATATACGTTTCTTTGCTGCTCTGTAATTTATTTATAGATTTCTTGATATGTAACGCAATAACCAATGTAGAACAACAATGCTCTAGTTAATATTATACAGGGACATCATTTTATTTTTACTTGCATTTTTATTGTACCTGCATTTCTGAATGTACTTCACTCTCACCCCTTCACTAATGTCCTTGCTCCCGTCAGACACACAAACTTACGATCGCTGTTGCATTCGAAGTCTTCAAGCAGTGAAGTAAACACTGCAGTGTATAGCGTGTTTCATAAATATGATTGCGTTTTCTGTAGAAGAAAGAACCTATATTAATAATATCGTACTAAAAAATTATATTCAAGAAACGATAAATTCAATTTCAGAGAATATGCTTCAAAATGTTTTTAATAATATGCGTACTGAATTGAAGCCTGCATTGTAATGAACGGCAACCATTTTCAGCAACTTGTTTAAAAATTCAGATTAGCTTTTTTTTTGAATTGAGGTGGCTAGAAGCAAAGGAATGCTAGTGACATTTGTAATAACATGAGTTAAGTGCATCCAGTGTAAGCAAAAGTATCTAAAATTTTAGTGGCAAAGGGATATTTAATCGCATCACACATTAAAATTTAAATAAAAAATTTCACCGATTTTACGAAAGCTTAAATATTTAAACCCCATTTTCTCAAAAGTAACTTAAGTGCACTTACAGCCCTTTACTTATGACCCCCTCAATTTAAATGCACTCTCTATATTGTATGATAACATCAATAATTAATATGCTAAATAAAGTAGACATTATATAACGAACATAGCCGCCTGAAAAGTTGAGTTTTCGAAAAAAAAAATGTTACTACTCAACTGTATTTTGATAAATTCCGTAAAAGTGATGATCAAACTGAAAATCGTAATATCGTATTTCCCTACAACATAAATGGATACACTACTTTTCTCTCCTCCTATACCTAGTAAAATGATTTGTTTACATATTGCACTAGTAACATCAAACTCCTGTAATGGAAGGGGGCAACAGTGTTTCCGAGTATAGCCAGGTTAATGTTGAAAATGTTGGTAAAAATAAAGTGATGTCCCTGTACAAGGAGTTGTACGAGTATGTTTATGGATAGAAATCCGCTAATAAGTTGTCGTGGGAAACAAAGCGTAATGTTTAGATATAGAAGTCAAATAATCTGTTCTATGATCTATCAGAGTTTCGCTGTTTAGGCGTACTATTTTTATATATTTTATTTAGTATTTATTTATTTAACCTGGTAGAGATAAGGCCGTCTACCAGGGGATTACAACTATAATAAGAACAATAAAATTACAATTAAAATTAAATTTACAATTACAATTAAAATTAAAGTACGACAAGATTACCTGATTAATGAAAGCTAGACAATTTATCATAGAAGCTAAGAACAAAGAATATTTTTGTATTTACTGAATTACAAATTAAACCTTACTTACTTACAAATGGCTTTTAAGGAACCCGAAGGTTCATTGCCGCCCTCACATAAGCCCGCCATCGGTCCCTATCCTGAGCAAGATTAATCCAGTCTCTATCATCATACCCCACCTCCCTCAAATCCATTTTAATATTATCCTCCCATCTACGTCTCCGCCTCCCTAAAGGTCTTTTTCCCTCCGATCTCCCAACTAACACTCTATATGCATTTCTGGATTCGCCCATACGTGCTACATGCCCTGCCCATCTCAAACGTCTGGATTTTAAGTTCCTAATTATGTTAGGTGAAGAATACAATGCGTGCAGTTCTGCGTTGTGTAACTTTCTCCATTCTCCTGTAACTTCATCCCGCTTAGCCCCAAATATTTTCCTAAGCACCTTATTCTCAAACACCCTTAACCTATGTTCCTCTCTCAGAGTGAGAGTCCAAGTTTCACAACCATACAGAAGAACTGGTAATATAACTGTTTTATAAATTCTAACTTTCAGATTTTTGGACAGCAGACTGGATGATAAGAGCTTCTCAACCGAATAATAACACCCATTTCCCATATTTATTCTGCGTTTAATTTCTTCCCGAGTGTCATTTATATTTGTTACTGTTGCTCCAAGATATTTGAATTTTTCCACCCCTTCGAACGATAAATCTCCAATTTTTATATTTCCATTTCGTACAATATTCTGGTCACGAGACATAATCATATACTTAGTCTTTTCGGGATTTACTTCCAAACCGATCGCTTTACTTGCTTCAAGTAAAATTTCCAAAATTCTATAGTGATGAAATTACCGGATATTGACATATTTTGTGATATATTAAGAGAACTATTTACAAGAAACCATATCTGAACGAGTCTCAATTACTGACCAAGTGCCTAGTAAGTTTGCGTTTGAATTGAATTTTATTTCGACAGTCCCTGATGCTAGCAGGTAACGAATTCCAGAGTCTTGGCAGGGCTACTGTGAAAGAGGATGAGTATGAGGAGGTGCGATGGGATGGTATTGTTAGTATTGTTTCATGGCGAGAGCGTGTGTTCGGATTGTGGTGGGAAGAAAGGTAAGTGAAGCGAGACGACAGGTACGAAGGAATAGAAGAGTTCAAGATTTCGAAGAGAAGGAGAAGTGAATGTAAATTTCTTATCTTATCTAGTTTAAGCCAACCTATTGCTATGGGGTAATGTGATCATATTTACGAACATTGCTTACAAAACGTACACACAAATTATGAGCACGTTGAAGTTTCGTTTTGTTGTCGCTGGAAAGGTCAGTCACACAAAATACTTCCAATAATTGCTCTTGTATCCCGGCTGTCTATGTAGTTTGAATTATAGCATTTTATATATACAGTGGAAGCTCTTTAAGTTCGACAGAAATCAAGTTCGACATTCTTTAGTTCGACTGCTTACGTAGGAGAATTAGACACGCCCCTATACGGGCACTAAGAAATTGGTTTAGGCCTACCATTTGAATGGAAATTGGTCCTGTGTCTTGTAGTGATACCTTTGTTAAAGGAAAACTGAATGTTTTATTGATTAGGGCATCCATATTGACCACTGATTTTAAATTAATGAACTCTTCTTTTTCTATTTGAGAATTGTGCCGTTTGTGAGACGGAACTGTCGAAACCCACGGTGGTACTAGAAACGCATACACAAGTCTCGGGGCGGGCAGGAAATGCAAGTACAGTACTGTATTCGCTGATGGATAACCAATAAGAATTTCTATTCATTTCACCTGCCACACCCACTACCCTTATTCGTCAGAACTTTCAATTCTGTTGTCGAACTTAGGAGGGTCCACTGTTCTCATTGAAACTATAAATTGGAACATAAGCTTCATCTACGCATCTAATGTAAATTTAATGTTATCCTATTGTATATATTTAATACATTTGTTAATTTAGTCACATGATATCATTCATCCATTTAATATTAAATTATATTATATTCTATTTATTTCACAAAAATTATTATTTTAAACATAACCTTGCATTAATCAATGTTAATATAAATATTTTATTAATTCATAGTTTTCTGTCTAAGGACAGGTCTTTCACTGCAAACCCAGTATTCTGCAATCTTTACTATTTTCTTCCGTCCTCTTTGTCTCCGTATATGATACATGTATCTTAATGTCGTCTATCACTTTCTGATATCTTCTTCTACCCCGAACTCTTCTTCCGTTCACCATTCCTTCCAGTGCATCCTTCAGTAGGCTGATTCCTCTCAGCCAGTTACCCAACCAATTCATTTTCTCTTCCTGATCACTTTCATCATTATTCTTCCTTCGCCCACTCTTTCCACCACAGCTTCGTTTCTTATTCTGTCTGTCCATTTCACACGCTCCATTCTTTTGCATATCCACATTTCAAATGCTTCTATTCGCTTTGGCGTAATGTCCATGTCTCTGCCCAATATAATGCCACACTCCACACAAAGCACTTCACTAGTCTCTTCCTCAGTTCTTTTTCGAGAGATCAGCAGAAGATGCTTATTTTTGTATTGAAACTTTCCTTTGCCATTGCTATCCTCCTTTTGACTTCCTGACATTAGCTCATGTTACTGTTTATAGTGCACCCCAAATAATAATAATAATAATAATAATAATAATAATAATAATAATAATAATAATAATAATGGATTTAATTATCTCATGAGAAATTCAATGTTCTGTTAATATTACTTTACTATAACGGTCTTACTAATAAAAACCCTATATACAGACGTTTAACTGTCTTATACAATGAGTAGCTCGTTTATAAGTCGTGTGTAAATTCCTTACTAATAATCACTACATACGTCGTGTATAACAGTATAACTGTTACACAGCTACGTCATAGTTTCGTCATTGCTTCGTTACGAAAGGTAATAGAATATCTGAGGTTCTCTATTGCATCCGGTAGAGCGCTCTAGTGTGGCGTGTTAAGTATCGATAGTACAAGTGGCTCTAATCGATTACCGCACTATATTTTGGTCAAAGAGTACCGCTACAGCAATATTATTCTAATTATTCTGTGCTCTTTGGTTTGTTCTTCTGTGGTTACTAGGCAACCATCATCATAAAATGACAGTCGATACGAACAGCTGTTAGAGGGGCGGCCATTTTTTCCTCTATAGCCTATACAACGCTTAAACAAGGGGTTTCGTGTATATAACTACTGCAAAGCAATTCCCATTGTGTAGTTACAGACTGTTAATACATCTATCGCTTATGCATGGTTTATTAACTAGTAACGTTTTTTGTCTCAAGTCTGCGTAAGTCTCGTATAAAAACTATACACGGTTTATTAGACTGTAAGAGTTTTGCTATGTTTGTGATGGGTAAAATTTTCTTCAAATGTAAAAATTGCCGAGATCATAACTAAGGAGCGGATTCCTATGTGATTAAATATTATTTCTGCGTGTGATAAAACACAATTAACAAAGTTAAAAATTCCGAACATGAAGTTTCAAGTTTAAAACCCGAATTTTATTTCACATAAAAACACATATTTTCACAAAAAATTATGTAAATACATATTTTCAGGAAATCTTTTATAAGCACATAAATCTTGGAGTTTTTCTACCTAAATAATTTTTACAAGAACTTTTAAACATTTTAAAACTAAATCAATTATGTCACTCAGAAGTACGTTATCTTTTTAAGAATTCTTGGTTGCTTCGTGTTTCTAAGCGCTGTGCTGTGTATCCGTGATCCATTTTTGTAATAGTATCGCCTCAAGTTCTGAGAACTGCTAGGCAGCATATCAGTGTTATTATTAGAGAATAAATTAACATGGACAAGGAGGAGAGATCTCGCAACACATAATTATGAATGTTTATTGTTGCTGAAGATGATTTCATTCCACGCCTTGTTTGTGAAACACAACAGATAAGAGCTCGGGTATGAACATTATTTAATTTAAACAAATCTCTCGCCTCTCGCTCATGTCTATCATGTAAGGCAATACGTCTTGTTATGATTCCCTGTTATCGGGCTTCGTCAATCGATATCCTTCAAGATATACTGAAAGATGGTTGTTAAAAAAACGATTTGGCTTTCCTATTAGCAAATCTAAGCTTTTTGTGTGACACCATAAAAAACTCGAAACATCCAAAAATATGTTGTCTGAAACAGGGAGGTGCGTGCCGTGAAAATTAAACTAGACTCGCTACCAGGTTCAGAAGTACAAGTACTAAGGGACAAATTCCAGAATGTGTTTGGGAAAAACGGTGGGTATAAAAAAATGTGTAAAGTTGCTCTCAAGTATTGGAGGATGTGCCTGTAGGTGAAATTGACGGTGTATGTGTTTGTGATATTTCTCTCTTTAAATATGCACTTCTGACGTCCTGTGATGTGGGAAGATCGTTATCACAGTATAAGTCGTTGTTCAGAGATAATCGGCATGCATTTGTGATGGAGAATTTGGAGATGACCTTTGTTGTTCACTGCAATTCTCGACCATCTACAAGCACTCAAGTGTGGTTGGTGAGTACCTAGTAACATTTTTTTTCCAAGCTAAGTAAGGTATTTTTGTCATATTAAAAAAAAATTTTTTTGTTTTATTTTTAGCAAATATTTTCGTACTTTTTAGCACATAAAAAATAAATATATTTATATTTTTTAGCACATAAAAATCCGCTCCCTAGTCATAACTAGTGCAAAACCTTAAGTAAACGTAAATGCTCTAAATTCAACAACATTTCATGACATACAGTAAGTTTGTCGGAAGTAAGTACATCACTATGCATGTGTAAATTTTGTCGTGGAGCAAAAATGCCAGTTTATAGGGTCAGATTGTTGTCACTAATTCACGTTTTACGCCCTTTTAAGAAGCAGCAGGACCTAACTGATGGTGCGCACTTGTGTGAAATGCCCTGTAGCCAGTCAAGTCGGGCGGTCGGCGCACAGGATGTTGAGTGATGTCACGACTCCGGAATTTATTGCTCCACACTCTTAATACATTCTTTTTCCGCTTTTGTCCGTATTTGAAATGCATATGAATTTGTGCTGTGCTCCCAGGAGTTACTGCTTTATTCCTACCTGATGACAGAGCGGCCACACTCGGGTCCTTGCACCCACCTTTTCGGCGGCTCCTTTTACATCGCGATTCCTCGTTGTTACGCCTCTCTAAGTAACAAACTACTTCTATTATGAATTCAACTTCAGGTCTCTAGCATACATACTTCGAAATTTGTTTCGATACATAAAATTTTCTTTTGTTTGAAATAATTTCTAATGTGTATGGTTTTACTACTAGGTTCAAAAAGTTCCCGGAATTTTACTACCATTTTTCGTATTTATATATAACAAGGGATATTATACATTTGTTTTGTTGGTAACATTCATGATGTCATTTCCTTAAAGTTTGTTGATCATGACAATTATTGGTTTTGAGTTGTAGGCAATTGTTTATCATAGTGTTTTGTTTGTTCGTCGCATTTTGTAATTATGTCCACAGAGCAAAGTACAAACATCAAGTTCTGTGTTTTGCTGGGGACATGATCAGTATGGCTGATGAAGATGGTGATTTCTTAAACAAAATGAAACTGGTGCTACTTTTACGACCCAGTCCCTAAACGACAGTCATCTGAGTGGAAATCGAAAACATCTCCTCGGAAGCAAAAATTTCCTAGGGACACTTCCAAAGGCAAAGTTATTTTAAATGTTATGTTTTATTTAACGACGCTCGCAACTGCAGAGGTTATATCAGCATCGCCGGATGTGCCGGAATTTTGTCCCGCAGGAGTTCTTTCACATGCCAGTAAATCTACTGACATGAGCCTGTCGCATTTAAGCACACTTAAATCAAAGTTATGTTGGAAGTTTTCTTCGACTCTCAGGGTCTCATGCACCATGAGTTCATTCCAGAAGGTCGTACTGTAACGAAAGAATTGTACGTAGAAACCCTCCGTCGCCTCTGGGACGCAGTGAGAAGGAAACGTCCAGAAAAGTGGGTAGAAAACAACTGGTTCCTTATGCATGACAATGCACCTGCTCATCGCGCAATTATTGTAAAGAATTTTCTTGCCAGGCACAACATAACTGCTTTGGATCATCCACCATACTCTCCTGATCTCTCACCACCTGATTACTTTCTGTTTCCCCGTCTGAAAAGTCATCTGAAAGGACGGAGATTCAATGCTGAAGAGGTTATCGCAAACGCGACGAGAGCACTAAGACGGGTTTCACAAAATGACTTCCAGGCCTGCTTCCAGGAACTCTACACGCGTTGGCAAAAGTGTGTTGTTGCGGAAGGCAACTATTTTGAAGGGAATGCTGTAGAATAGTGTTTAAGGTACGTTGTTTCTATGATGCTAGCAAATTCCGGGAACTTTTTGAACCTAGTATGTATATCATCCTACCATTGTATTGATAGCGGAAATTTAGGCTCTAAAAATTTCATTTCAGGCGCCTAAAATAGGCTCCTAAACTGCTCTGTTTAAGCTCCATAAAATATAAAATAAGAGTAATTATCTGCTAAAGAATGACACAAATATATTTAATGCACAATTCTACTATTAAAAAAGAAACTTGCACACATTTCACATCTTGTGCACACATCTATAGGTCTACATAAAATGAAGACTTTTTTGTATTTAAGTTACAGTCTTTTTCATTACATTTTCAGAGTTTCCTTCTCAATAGATGATAAGCATTTTTCTAAGTTATCCATCGAGAAAGTATAGCATATGTCACTCAGAATTAATTACACTCTGTAACAAAAAAAACTTTTGATCTGTTTAAGTAAATATTTTGCTTGTATTGGATAAATTAGATTACAAATAAGATAGATTGGGTTACTGCTACCTTCTTGTAATCGTTTCTCTGTTCCTCGTGGTCAATTATGTAATTTAATAGTGTATGTAATATTTGCTTAGCACATCTTCTGTATTGTGTGTGATATTTAACTTAGATTTATAGTGGTTAATCTAATTTACTGCTTCACAGACAAAGTTGATTAATGATATTGTGTCCCCGTGAATGTAAGCATGATCCAGACAGATTTTCCATCACTTAAAACAATAGACAGTTACGACAAAATGACGCAAAAGTAAACAAAAACTTAAAAGTAGTAACAAAATTATGCAAAAATGAATAAAAAATAAAAGCTTAAAAATGGGGATAACCGTCAAAATTACATTTTTGGACACTATACAATTTATACCTATTTATCCATAAAATCTAAATATTAAAACACAATCCTATATGTATCAAGGAAAAAAAATAGGTTTTTGCCTGAATTCCATTGTATAGTTCTGTATACCGGAGGTAAAGGGCACTATGTCACAAATATTGAATTTTATAGGAGAGCTAAATGAAAATTATCTTTACCTCGATACCACATGGCACATGTTATATGCGTAACGTGAAGATTTACACAATTTCTCCTATGTATGGGTAAATAAATCGCAAAACATAAAGAACTATTTTTGATTCCAGGTTAATAATAATAATAATAATAATAATAACAATAATAATACGAGTAGTTAGTTTTATTTTCCCTGGCAGAGTTAAGACCATCAGGCCTTTCCTTCCACTCAACCAGGATCAAAGCACATACAGAAAAATACATACCGGTATACGAGTATTAACTTAAAAAAATAATAATAGGAAAGAAGTAAAATAAAATAAAAAAGAGAGATTGAATACATATGAATATAATCACAAACAGGAAAATACATTCTGGTGTACGAGTAGGCCTATTAACTTAAAAAGATAAGAGTTAATACATATGAATATAATCACATAACTAAAGGAATAGTACAATTAGTATAATCAGCATGGGTTACGTTGAGGCAGTGGCAATTACCTAAATATTAGTGTTAATGGAAAAAAGAATTACAGGTTACAGAAACAGGTTACGGAATCAATGCAGGCTATTTGTCTAATGGGCATGTAATATTTACAAAACTTACTTATAAATGGCTTTTAAGGAACCCGAAGGTTCATTGCCGCCCTCACATAAGCCCGCCAGCGGTCCCTATCCTGTGCAAGATTAATCCAGTCTCTTATCATCATACCCCACCTCCCTCAAATCCATTTTAATATTATCCTCCATCTACGTCTCGGCCTCCCTAAAGGTCTTTTTCCCTCCGGTCTCCCAACTAACACTCTATATGCATTTCTGGATTCGCCCATACGTGCTATATGCCCTGTCAATCTCAAACGTCTGGATTTAATGTTTCTAATTATGTCAGGTGGAGAATATAATGCGTGCAGTTCTGTGTTGTGTAACTTTCTCCATTCTCCTGTAACTTCATCCCGCTTAGCCCCAAATATTTTCCTTAGCACCTTATTCTCAAACACCCTGAACCTATGTTCCTCTCTCAGAGTGAGAGTCCAAGTTTCACAATCATACAGAAGAACCGGTAATATAACTGTTTTATAAATTCTAACTTTCAAATTTTTGGACAGCTGACTGGATGATAAGAGCTTCTCAACCGAATAATAACACGCATTTCCCATATTTATTCTGCGTTTAATTTCCTCCCGAGTGTCATTTATATTTACAAAACATGATTTTTAATTTAAAACAAGTAAAATATTACAATGTAAGCACTTAAATTCTCAAAATATGACCAAATATTGAAAAGACCAAAATTTATAGTTACTAGGTACCTATTCAAAACAAAAACCGTACAGTTTTAATGAGAATAAGATAAAACGTGTTGAAATAACTTAATAATAGTAAGTGCAAGAGGAAAGATATGAGCTTTCCCCTATGATGCTATTGTTGATGATGATTATGATGATGATCAGCAAAGAGACGATGTTGTTACGTCGGTGGTGAATTTCTTTCCCTGGCAACTGCGCAATCTTTGAGGCAATACACCGCCGTTACCCAACCGACTCGAATGAACCCCATCCCCTCCAGGATACACGAAGGGAACGTTTTCCTGACATATGGAGATCGCCGCAGTGGGGTTGAGGGGCAGCGGCGTAGAAAGAGAGGAGACATTGCCCCTGTTGAGGCGAATTTGCACCTGGAACCGCGATCAGGTGTATGGAATCCTAAAATCCATTGTTTTACAGACATAACTCCTGTCTACCCATCTGGTAATTTAACGACTTGCCGCGTAATTTAAGGATAATAGCATGTATAACTCCTGGCTCGTTGACAATGGCCACATAAACTATTTTGTTTATGGAAATGCTTTTATACAAAGCAGGTAAATTCGTCTACATATTTCTGCCAAAATAAAGCGGCGTCTCTTCTGTTTCGTTCAGCTACGTTTTACACGTAAATTTAAACTTTTGTACAAACACCGTTTTGACTAATTATAGTCGTGTTGGTGTTATGAAAGTTAAAGGTGTTTCAAAAACAACTTCACTATTTTTTTAAACTCATATTTCTGTAAAATTAGCTCTTACCTACCGACATTTAAATGTGGTTTCCTCTCTCGTAACTTGTTTGTTTTTCATTTTGTGATTATCACCACCACCACCACCACCACTACTGTGGGGTAGAAACATTTTGAACAAAATAAAATAGTAATATGCGTTACAAGAGCGGTATGTTGATGTTTTCATGTTCGAGGAAAAAATTGAAAAAGCGAAACGTAGTTGAGCTTTTTTAATTTCCGAGAACATGAAAACAAACATACCGCTCGTGTATCGTACATTATTTTGTGCGAAGATCGTTTATTACATACCTGAAAGAGGAATTTCTAATTAGTTGCAATGAAATCTCCATCTTGGTTTCTGTTCAATGACGGCAACTTTTAAAAACAAAAATATCTATCTTCAAATTGTTGCTATAAAATGTTTGGTGTGTTTACTATATTCCAGCAGGCCGTGATATACGTCTGTCTTTTTTTTTCCCCCAGTCTATAAATGCGAACTTAAAACAAACTGTAAGGTTATGTAATGATTTATTTTTCATTTTAATATTTTAACAATATTATTTATATAACATATTGCAGTAATAACATCAGCATCTGGAATCTTGTTGATTTTTTCACGGCTTCCTTAATGTTACTTTTATCAGGAATGCAATAAGTTTCGTGGAGTAGTAGACTTTACTTAATTTTTGCAAATATTTAAAAACAATAATTAACATTGCAATTTAGGTGAAATTGTAGTGGTAAGTTTCCAATTTATAATTATTACTATGTTAAACGTCTCTAAAAATAATATGTTAAAAGCCTAAAGCAGTAAAATGAATATGGCGCTTAAGCGGTAAGAAGAGGGAAATTGTTATGTGTGTTACGTTGGGAATACTGAATGTGGTATTTCACACTTACCGCGTATTGGTTTTGTGCGGAAAGCAAGCAAATACGCACGATCTCGCACAAAACTTATTTATATAGAGTGTAGGTGATACAACTCTGCAGATTTTAACAGCTTATTCCTTGGATACAGTACAACAAAAATTTGTAATACGATGTTAGTCCCAAGTGAATACTTTTCTCAGAAAACAATATTTTCCCCTAAATGTTAACATGGTTTCATTAGATAAATATTTTTCGTACGATTCTTATTTTTACTGTAGGCTATATACAACGTGGAAGTGAAATAGCCTTGCAGATTTCCAGAGCGAATAGCTCATGTTTCATATAACAAAAAACTATAATATCTTATTGGTGGAAAGTACATAGTTTTTTTTTCAGAAAACAGTGTTTTTTCCCAAATGTTTAACAATCTCTTATTCGGTAGCTATTGCGAGTAGGATCGTGATTTTTGTCCATATCGATAGGAAATCTAATAAATAATAATTTATCCCTCTGGCGTATTTCAATAGCATGCATGGTTTTAGTACAAATTTAATTTTAAAAACCTCCAAATTCAAGCCATTACATGATGCGATAAGTGGCAACGTCTTCCCAGACAGCAGTTCACCTACCGAGACACACCGAGATCGTTGACCTCTTACATCTGTATCACGAGTAGAGTTTGTTAGCGGCGATGTTGTCGGACTGCTGGAACTTCAAACTCAATTTTCTAATTAACCATTCATTTAACCACAAAAAGTAATATAGATTTTCTATTTATTTCTGTGTACCTTATCGTTCCTTTCAATCTGCAAGGTTATTTCACTTCCACCCTGTATAAACGTTGCATATATCGGGTATGTGTGTGTGTTTTTTTTTTGTGGAGGTCTATGTGCACAGTCAGTTGAGGGGACATGAGTTCATTAACAATTACCTTGTCAGGAATAAGGGTGGAATTCATAGTCGTCACTTATAAAATGAGTGAACCCTTAAGTAATAAGTGTTTGCTTATAATAAGGGAACCCTTAAGTCAATTCCGAATTCATAGACAACACTCATTTTCACGTAATGAGTGCTCACTTACAGCTGCCGGACATGACGTCATAACAAAAGCTGACTCTCACTGAACTAATCGAAAGCAGCTCTACATGTGGAGTTGCTATAACGAGTTATCAATATTATTGTACTGAATAAGTTATATACAGCAATAGTTTCATGATATGTTAAATCCTAGTTGCATGTTATTTATAGTTATAATCAGATATCCTAGTAATTGGAACATATGTTCTGTAGTAGTGAATTTCGTAAATAAATAAATTAGCCTATTAGGCCTACTATATAATACTGTATATTGAATTTATTAACATAGTGTTATATTTACTCTATAATTTGCCAATTGTAGCTACATTTTACATTTTTGGCTATGGTATCTATATTTAACTCTTTTTAATTTATTTTTATTTGGCATTTTTCATTTATATCTTATATCTGTGTCTTTTATTTAGGTAGTATCTATTTGTTTTTTTTTATTTTTAATTTCACTTCTGTACTGTCTATTGTAATTGGGGCTTTGCCATGTTATAGACATAAATAAATAAATAAATAAATAAATAAATAAATAAATAAATAAATAACGATCAATTTGGCTGAAAATAAGTATGCCGAAAGGAAAGAATTTTTCTGAAGAAGAACGACTTCGGTTTCGAGAGCTTGTTTTAAGGCATAAAGACATTGTAGAAAACAGGTAATCTGATTGTGTGTCTGTTCGAAGAAAGAAAGCTGCTTAGGAATCTATTGCTCCAGAATTCAATTGCAACTCCGAAAATATTTCAAGGAACATCAAGCAGTTGAAGAAACTATATTTTCCTCATTTCCTTCAACAAACTCCTCAAAATCATTCTCAGTATCCATTTTGAAAATGAGTGGTCACTTAAGGGTACAGATCAGCTCACTTAAGTAATCACTCATTATGTGAATGAGGGACAACTATGAATTAGAAATGAGTATAAGTAAACACTTAAGGGTTCACTCATTTATAAGTGACGATTATGAATTCCGCCCTAAGTCAATCTTTTTGTTGTTTATTTGCCGGATTGTGTATTTGGTCCTACAATAAAAGCTTTGCAATGTCTGATATATACTTTTTACTTTTTTACTCTTTAACTTCCTCTAGAATATGCCATTAGGAAAGATCAGGATAACACAGAGGATTTAGAATTGAACGGGTTACATCTGCTTCTTGTGTATGCGGATGACGTGATTATATGTTAGGAGAAAATCCAAAAACGATTAGGGAAAACACGGGAATTTTACTTGAAGCAAGTAAAGAGATAGGTTTGGAAGTAAACCCCGAAAAGACAAAATATATGATTATGTCTCATGACGAAAATATTGTACGAAATGGAAATATAAAAAGTGGAGATTTATCTTTCGAAGAAGTGGAAAAATTCAAATATCTTGGAGCAACAGTAACAAATATAAATGCCACTCGGAAGGAAATTAAACGCAGAAAAAATATGGGAAATGTCTGTTATTATTCAATTGAGAAGCTTTTGTCATCTAGTCTGCTGTCAAAAAATCTGAAAGTTAGAATTTATAAAACAGATATATTACCGGTTGTTCTGTAAGGTTCTGAGACTTGGACTCTCACTTTGAGAGAGGAACAGAGATTAAGGGTATTTGAGAATACGGTTCTTAGGAAAATATTTGGGGCTAAGAGGGATGAAGTTACAGGAGAATGGAGAAAGTTACATAACACACAACTGCACGCATTGTATTCTCCACCTGACATAATTAGGAACATAAAATCCAGACGTTTGAGATGGGCAGGGCATGTAGCACGTATGGGCGAATCAAGAAATGCGTACAGAGTGTTAGTGAGGAGACCGGAGGGAAAAGACCTTTGGGGAGGCCGAGACGTAAATGGGAGGATAATATTAAAATGGATTTGAGGGAGGTGGGATATGATGATAGAGACTGGATTAATCTTGCTCAGGATAGGACTGATGGCTGGCTTATGTGAGGGCGGCAATGAACCTAGGGTTTCTTAAAAACCATTTGTAAGTAAGTAAGTAATAGGTAAATTATTTAGATTGGGAGTAACGAAGTTTATAATTCCAAATTATTGTTTTTTATATTATTCGTTTATTATTTTTTGTCCTAAGGCCGTGTGCGATTGGAGCACAAGTTTGGTTATCACCCAGCTGTACATGTTTGTCGTTCTGATTCATTACTTTTAATTCGGTAGACATATAGTCGAAGCTATGGGAAATGCGTGTTATTATTCGGTTGAGAAGCTTTTATCATCCAGTCTGCTGTCAACAAATCTGAAAGTTAGAATTTATAAAACAGCTATATTACCGGTTGTTCTTTATGGTTGTGAAACTTGGACTCCCACTTTGAGAGAGGAACAGAGATTAAGGGTGTTTGAGCATACGGTTCTTAGGAAAATATTTGGGGCTAAGAGGGATGAAGTTACAATAGAATGGAGAAAGTTACAGAACACAACTGCACGCATTGTATTCTTTACCTGACATAGTTAGGAACATTAATCCAGACGTTTGAGATGGGCAGGGCATGTAGCACGTATGGGCGAATCCAGAAATGCATGTAGAGTGTTAGTTGGGAGACTGTAGGAAAAAGACCTTTGGGGAGGCCGAGAGGTAGATGGGAGGATAATAATAAAATGGATTTGGGGGAGGTAGGATATGATGATAGGGACTGGATTAATCTTGCACAGGATAGGAACCGATAGCTGGCTTATGTGAGGGCGGCAATGAACCTGCTGACTCCTTAAAAGCCATTTGTAAGTAATTAAGTAATAGGTAAATTATTAGTTGGGAGTAACGAAGCTTATAATTCCAAATTACGGTTTTTTATATTATTCGTTTATTATTTTTTGTTCTAAGGCCGTGGACGATTGGAGCACAAGTTGGGTTATCACCCAGTTGTACATGTTAGTCGTTCTGGTTCATTACTTTTAATTCGGTAGAGATATAGTCGAAGCTCACACAACTTATCAGTTTTGGTACCTACTTCCTAGCTTCAGTTTATAGGCTAATTTAGCGAGTTGTACAGGGACATCATTTATTTTTACTTCAATTTTTATTGTACCTGAGTTTTTGAATGTGCTTCACTCCCACCCCTTCTACTAATGAAGTTCCAACTGTCCTCCAGACAGAATCAAGGCCGCATATAGTAAACAGCACTGAGTGAGTATAGTACGTTCCAGATATATGTTCGCGTTTTCCAGTGACGAAAGAGCTTTCAATATTGAATCATATTTTCGCACAGATACTGTCGTCTTACGTCGCATCCCGATTTCCCCCTCAGTAAAAGCTGGGCTATTTTAGTTCTTTTCTGAAAACATTAATTTCTGCTAGGAATTGGACGTTTACGTAATATTATACAACTGTTTAAAATAACTTAAATAAAAGGACTTCGTTAAGTAATTAACTGTCACGTGATTTCCCCCCTTTCTACGATCCTGCGGCATAACCACTTGGATGGACAGTAGATAGCATGTCTGAGTAATTTTATCTGTGCGGGTCGGGTAGAAGTGAAGATTGAATTTACAGTACGTAAGGTACTCTTTTATAGAATAGGTACAGAATTATTTCAACACGAGTTACTAGTACGAAGAACGAAACTGGCAATTGGAATTAGATGCAATAGTCTATAGTGCGATAATATGCACAAAAGAACTGAAGCCTGTATCGAAATGAACGGCCACTATTTTCAAATATGTGTTTAAATGTCCATATTTTGATTACTGTATTTTTCAATTTAACTTCATTCTCTACATTGTACGCTAATGTGATGTAGACAGTATAATATACACTGCATAATGAATACGTTCGCATGGATAACTCAGTTCGTGAGTAAAAATACTTATTGTTAGTACAGTACTGTATTAAGATTAAACAAAAGCTAATGAAAATTATCGAACTCAAAATCGCGATATTTCCTAGTTTACGTAAATGGCTGAAGTACTTTTCTTCCCTCCTATACCTAGTAAAGTGATTTGTTTGTGTTTTACGCCAGTATCATCGAACTCCAGCCGTGGAAGGGGGGTAGCGAAGGGTGTTTCCGGTTCTCTAAAGTATAGCCAGGTTAATAATAAAAATGTTAGTAAAAATAAAATGATGTCCCTGTAGTAAGCAGTTCAAACTAGTTCAGACTGTAGACCACCCTGTATATATTGAAATTGAATTTAGAGGCAGCTAATGACCGCGCTGGCTGCCGCTCGTAACTCGTATCGCGCGTTATTATATCGTTAAACAGGCCGTACTTGCAGTAATTCTTGCCACCTCTGGTTTTGATGACGAGGTGTTAAGAAGCGCGCTGTTTCCTTGGAGCGTGCACTAATTACGACGGAGCGAGCGGTGTGCAGCGTGGGTTGCTCACAAAGAGCCCTTCCTTGTTAAAACTTCTCCTCCTCTCGGTTTTTGCCATCCCACTATCTGTTACTCCCGCTAAGGACCAAGAATCATCATTTCAAGCTGACCTTGTTGAATGCTGCAGCCGGGGTCTTGCGCCTTTCAAATTTGTTATGCGTTCTTAAGCATGAATCTTGTTAGGAAGTAGCTTTCATAGGCCCAATTGTATAAAACTCCCTGACTAAAGATCAACTTTGATCGAAGATCGAAAAGGGAACCGAGTTCAGACACTTCTTCTATTGTATAAAACTTTTCTGCGATCAAATTACCTAGGTTCAAATGCAATCTAAGTTCACGTGAAAAGGATTTGGCAACATCGCATAAACAGGTGAAATACGTGATGCGCGGACAGGTTTGTTCAGTGTTGCCAATCTAGCGACTTTAACTCTTTTTCAACAATAATTTCTTTTAACTTTTATATTGCTTAAATAGGGATTTAGTGACCTCTTTAGCACCCCATAATGACAAAATTTAATCTTTCTTTGTTGATAATGAGAAATCTAGCGACTTTACAACTACTTTTTGGCGACTTTCCGTATTACACTCTGTTGGAGACACTGGTTTTTTGTGCAATGTATATAATGGCGGACAAT
Organism: Periplaneta americana; assembly: GCF_040183065.1. Classification (NCBI taxonomy): domain Eukaryota; kingdom Metazoa; phylum Arthropoda; class Insecta; order Blattodea; family Blattidae; genus Periplaneta; species Periplaneta americana. The sequence continues at coordinate 176,412,003 of NC_091122.1, forward strand.
AAGAAGAAGGTTGACTGTTCTCCAAGTTGTTATCATGTTATGGTGTTTGATACTGCTAAACATAATAAAGCTTTATAAAACGACAATTTTTGTTTAGTAATACAGTTAATTGGAAATTTATGAATGTACCTATCATATCCGTTAATTAATGGTTGTTATAAACATAATATAATTATAGGTTATGTTATTTGATACTGCTGAACATGATAGAGCCTTATAAAATATAAGATTATTTGTGTATTAAGGCAAGAAATAGAAAGAAATATATATAAATGTACCTATCATATCTATTAATATTAATAATAATGCATATTTTATTTGCACAATCTGTCACTCGTATATTTCAAACAGAAAAGAAATAACTGAACTTGGATCATCTAACTTAATCGGAGAAATTTCTTCAGTCAAAGTTGACTTTAGTTTGAGACAAATTAATCTCAGATTAGACTTTATACAACACAAAATTCCAAGTTCAGCTGAAACAAGGATCAATTTAACCTCTGATCTAAGATTAAATGGTTTATACAATCGGGCCATAATGTTTCATTTTCAGACCCGTCTCAAGCACTTCTACCTTTGTGTGTGGATTCTCGTAGTAGTTCAAGCCGAATGAACTCATTCTGAAACATCTAACTGCCTGTGAAATGAGAACCAAAGTTTAAATTTCTAATGATTCAAGCGACTAGCCTATAGTATACAGCAGAGTCCGTATAGGTCAGTTTCTATCTGATGCTTTTCCAATTCACTGCGGGCTAAAGCAGGGAGATGCACTATCACCTTTACTTTTTAACTTCGCTTTAGAATATGCCATTAGGAAAGTTTATGATAACAGGCAGGGTTTGGAATTGAACGGGTTACATCAGCTTCTTGTCTATGCGGATGACGTGAATGTGTTAGGAGAAAATACAGAAACGATTAGGGAAAACACGGAAATTTTACTGGAAGCAAGTAAAGCGATCGGTTTGGAAGTAAATCCCGAAAAGACAAAGTATATGATTATGTCTCGTGACCAGGATATTGTACGAAATGGAACTATAAAAATTGGATATTTATCCTTCGAAGAGGTGGAAAAATTCAAATATCTTGGAGCAAAAGTAACAAATATAAGTGACACTCGGGAGGAAATTAAACGCAGAATAAATATGGGAAATGCGTGTTATTATTCGGTTGAGAAGCTCTTATCATCCAGTCTGCTGTCCAAAAATCTGAAAGTTAGAATTTATAAAACAGTTATATTACCGGTTGGTCTGTATGGTTGTGAAACTTGGACTCTCACTCTGAGAGAGGAACATAGGTTGAGGGTGTTTGAGAATAAGATGCTTAGGAAAATATGTGGGGCTAAGAGGGATGAAGTTACAGGAGAATAGAGAAAGTTACACAACGCAGAACTGCACGCATTGTATTCTTCACCTGACATAATTAGGAACATTAAATCCAGACGTTTGATATGGGCAGGGCATGTAGCACGTATGGGCGAATCCAGAAATGCATATAGAGTGTTAGTTGGGAGACCGGAGGGAAAAAGACCTTTAGGGAGGCCGAGACGTAGATGGGAAGATAATATTAAAATGGATTTGAGGGAGGTGGGATATGATGATAGAGACTGGATTAATCTTGCACAGGATAGGGACCGATGGCGGGCTTATGTAAGGGCGGCAATGAACCTTCGGGTTCCTTAAAAGTCATTTGTAAGTAAGTAAGTAAGCCTATAGTATTGGGTTTCTCAAAGTATTTTTTTTTTTTTTTTAATCTTTTTTGTCTTATACATTTGTTCCGATGAAATTTCTGCATATTTGAAGGACAAAACTAAAGTTCTTTCAATGATTTATTATTAAAAAACATAAAATTGTTTAGTCACGCGTTAAAAAGTGTTAACATTTTTAAGTAAGGTATATAGCTTGGACAGACGGCCCGTTTCGACGTGATGTTACGTCTTCATCAGTGTCTCCTGAACTACTGGTGATCTTGAATTCTGCGATGTGCATTCGTCAGTTGTAGGGGTGGGGGTATGTAGCTCTTATGGTGGCAGCTGGTTGTTTGTGTGTTATGACGTATAATGACATCGAATAATGTGTGGGTATTGAACTGTAATTGTGTATTAAGTATATGTTGTGGGTATGTTATTGTATGTTTATATATTTCGTATTGTTCTAAGATGTTTAACTGTGAAATTTTTGGTGTGATGTGTAATATTTCCATATCTGTTTCTATAGTATTGTAGTCATGATTATTGTTGATAATGTGTTCTGCGTAATTTGATGTGATGTAGGGTTTGGTTATAGCTTTAATATGTTCATTATATCTTGTGTGAAAGGATCTTCCTGTCTGTCCTATGTAAAAATGTGGGCAACTATTGCATTTTAGTTTGTAAACTCCAGTTGAATTATATTTATTTGAATGTTTAATGTGATTATTTATTATTGGGGCTCGGAAGTTGATGACCTAAAAAGCACATACCTTAAATTTCTGAAAGTAACATTAAAATTAAAAAAAAAATACCATGATTATAACGGTAAAATATGGAAAAAAGTATACTTTCATTTATATCACCAAAGTCAGTCACTAACTGTCACTAATTTATAAAACAGTTATATTACCGGTTGTTCTTTATGGTTGTGAAACTTGGACTCTCACTTTGAGAGAGGAACATAGATTAAGAATGTTTGAGAATAAGGTGCTGAGGAAAATATTTGGGGCTAAGAGGGATGAAGTTACAGGAGAATGGAGAAAGTTACACAACACAGAACTGCACGCATTGTATTCTTCATCTGACATAATTAGGAACATTAAATCGAGACGTTTGAGATGGGCAGGGCATGCAGCACGTATGGGCGAATTCAGAAATTCATATAGAGTGTTAGTTGGGAGGCCGGAGGGAAAAAGACCTTTGGGAAGGCCGAGACGTAGATGGGAGGATAATATAAAAATGGATGTGAGGGAGGTGGGATATGGTGATAGAGACTGGATTAATCTTGCTCAGGATAGGGACTGATGGCGGGCTTATGTGAGGGCGGCAATGAACCTCCGGGTTCCTTAAAAGCCAGTAAGTAAGTAAGTAAGTAAGTAAGTAAGTAAGTAAGTAAGTAAGTAAGACTCGTATAATGGAAAGGAATTAATATGATCCTGAACGTCCTTAATTTTCTTCTCACTGTGATTGTTAGATAAAGAATCAAGGCCTCACTTGTCATCGCATACTTTGCCTGAAACACTTAAGTTTCTGTTTATAAGTGTAAGAGTTATGAACTTATTTGTCCATGAAGCAGCCTATACATACAGGAATTCTCTGACCATTGACGCTCAAGTGAAGTATATGTGTTAATAAATGAAATTTTTATTTTTCTGGACCCTGTGCCCTCTTTCTAGATGTGGCAGTACGTTTAGAATCAATGTAACTAATTAAGCTACAAAGAATATAACAACAAACTGACTTATACTATTAGAGCCAAGGAAGGTCTCAAGATTGGTATGACCATAATAATATAAGTTGACTTATATTCTTTTTCCCAAGCAGGATTTTTCTAATTTTATTTATACTAAAACAACCATTGTGTTTTACATTGTATTAATACATTATTTTACTTATATTCTTTATACCAGTCTGTAGAACATGTCATGGTGTAACATAATATTCAGTTATCTTATTTTGGCCATTTTTGACTTCTACTCTTTTTTCCGTGCAGTCTAGATATATAATAAATAGACATCGGATTTTTAGGCACTAAAAATTGCAGTTTTAGGCGCCTAAAATAAGCTCAACATTTGTAAAATTTGGCTCTATTTTAATGAAAATAGGCATTTTAGGCACATCAAGGTATCATACTTATTTCTTTCACTGAAATTTTTAGTTATACACTAAAATACGCACAAAAAAGTATGTTTAAACATTAAAAAGAATACTATATTATATTTATAAACAGAGCTGCACAAATTTAATATACTGAAACTAATGAAATAATGATTATTGATATCAAGATTACTCATTTTAAGTTATTGAAATTCAGTTCCATGCTCAGACTTTATTATAATTATCTGCACAGTACGCCACCAGAATTTTTTCTAAATTCTCCACAGTTAACCTTTGCCTTTTGTCACCGAGAATCATTTTGAAAGCAGAAAAACTTCTTTCAACCGAAACTGATGTGAGAGGCGCAAATTTTAAATTAGGTACAATAGAAACATCAATACTTACTGGAACATTTACACTTTCCCCCGATATCACTCTTGATACTTTTTCCAACAATGAAAATCCTACATTCTTATTTAATACGTTGTCCCACTTATTTTTAACTTTTTTCCCAGTTTCGCCCAAAGCAGAATGTATGTTCACTTGAGCTTCCTTTACTATTGCTATTTGGCTACAAAGAGATTGTTTTTCACGTTCTAATTGTTCAATGCTTGCAGGTATGAAAGAAAAGTTTGATGTTATGTAGGCAATATCGTTTTTCACTCGTGAGTCATTCAGACAATCTTTCACTGCTTTCACACACGCTGCACTATCAGTTTCAGGTAATTTATCAATAACTGTGACCACTTCTTTAAAATACTTAGAATAATACACCACTGACTGAATCCAGGTTCCCCATCGTGTAACAACCGGCTGAGGTGGGAGTGGGATATCTGGAAAGTTCTCTCTGAATATTGAAATCCTGGATGGGGCTTTACAAAAACATTTTTTTGTGTTAGAAATAAACGAATTGACAAGAGGAAATTCATTCCGGATTGTTTCAGAAACCCTGAGAAGGCCATGTGCTAGACAGGTTACATGCGTGAGGTTAGGATAAAATGTTTTAAGAAGTAGAGCTGCAGCAACCATGTATGAGGCAGCATCAGTACAAAACAACAGAACTTTAGAATCGTCTATATTAAAGACTGTAGGCCTTTATTTACAAAATAAGCAATGGCTTGGCTATTCACTTTCGAAAGTTCCTTAACACATACGAGGTGTGGAATCGAAGGTCCATCAGGACTAAGTTTTCCTACTACCATATTTGCTATATACCTATTCATAGGATCTGAGGTTTCATCCACAGAGACCCATATGTAAGAATCACCTATATCCTCCCGAATGGAAGCTAAAGTTTCATTGTATATTCTGTCTAAGTAATTTTTTCTTAGGGTCGACTCAGATGGGATATTTTGTTTGCAGTATTTTTGTAAAAACTGTCTTAAAACCGGATTTTCAATTGCATTCCAGGGAATGTTAGCAGCAACAAACGCTCTGGTTAAATCAGCATAGAAATTGCTGCTGAGATTGGATGAAGTAGGCTGTGTTAGTAAAGTTTGTTGCAGTTGATTTTTCTGCTGAGCTTTAGCCTTATGAGCCGCTCCTTGCACATGCTGCTTTAGGTGGCACTTCTTTTCTTGCGAAATCTAAAAATGTAAAGTAAACTGAATTAAAATAAAATCCTAATTGTTGTATTGCCTTATTTCTATCACAAAGTTAGTGGGTTCGAACAATCAAAATTTTAATGACCTGCAAATACTTTAACTATCGGAATTTAAAAGGTTAAAGTGTAGTGGTCTTAAAAAGAATTATACCTCAGGATAGCTCAGTCAATGTATAAATATTATAGGCCTACTCATTAAAATTAATAGAATTTATATATTTCAACTATTGTTACATACCTGTTTGCTACAAATCTTGCAGAATATTATTTTTCCATCATAAGTGAATTCTGAGTATTCTGTTAGCCATTGCCGGATCAATGTAGATTTTGCACTTATATTTTTCGGCATTATCGCATTAAACTTCACAGGAAAACGTCCTACCGCTCAAAACTTCTCAACACAAATAAGGTGAGGGAAAGAGCAACTGTTAACGAGCATTCAAATGAACCGTTGTTATTGAGATTCAATTGGACAGAAATACAAAGTTCCACTTATTGTTGCATTTCCTGGTAGTGTTAACACTAGGAGGGCCATTCTTTTAAATATTTTGTAACGGTTTACCCTACTAATTCGCAGTTTTACGACTTTTCATAAATATTTCAAAAACACTCTTTCTCCAAAAATTGTGATTTTATGACACTCTGAAGGGCAGTACAGCTAATTGGTTTCAGACCGAAAACAGTCATTTTTATAGTGTAGTAGTCTATATCTCTGAATCGGTAGCAGCGCATGTTGTGATTGTTGCCTGCTTCAAAACTAAGGTTGGTTCTTTGTCGGCATTTATGCCTCCAAACATGTTAAATTCGGTGAAATCTATTGCGAGTGTCGTGAGATTCAAAACATTTTGTTTCCTTTATCAATGGTTTCATGGCCGGTGTGAAGCAAACTTTCCACTTTTTAAATGCCTTAAATTTCGCAGTCAATGCATGTATAAATTATAAAAAGTAAGAGTAAAATGCGAAACTTTACAGTGAGTTAGGCATTTTTAGGCGAATATTAACAAATTAGGCTCTAATAACCGTTTTAGGGCATTTTAGGGCACTATAAAACTCTTTGAATACCTTTCAATTTCCATGAAACACAAATATTAATAATTATTTTTACTTTTCTCCTAAAGAAACGAAATAGGCATTTGCCCTAGAATCCGATGTCTGATAATAAATAGCAACGGTGAAAGGCCACAGCCTTGTCTTACTCCTGTATTAATTTCTGTCCAATGCGATAATTTATTGTCACACCTTACTGCAATTAGATTTGTTTTATAGATATTATATATGGTTGATATAAGTTGTTGTGGAACATGGTCTGTGGCTAATACATTTAATAATTTTATAAATTGTTTTACGAAACCTCTTACAAAGATAAGTAATGTGATGAGACCATTTTAAATTCTGATCAATAATGATACCCAGATAAATTTCACATAATTATGTGGCTTCTTTCAATGGTGAACATTTAAAACTTATAGGTTCTAAACAATTTTCATTGTGTATTATTAGTCTATCTTCATGAAAATTAAATTAGCACCCTTTAAAAGCAAAACTGCTGACATAACAGATTATCTTTCCGTGGTAGTCTGAAAGCTTGTCTGTGTTAGGAGACTAGTGTTGGTGGGCATTGACCTATTTAGTGCTTGGGACGCTACCTATAGTACGGACATCCTTGAAGCTGAAGACCTTCCATTTGATTAGGCGCCCACGCTGCCTGCGCCCCATTAGCTAAGTATGGAAGTGTTAATGGCGCACTGCGGCGCCAAATATGGACCACAAGCCACTTTTGTGTTCCTCAAACACTTGATAATAATGATATGGGATTCCTCTGTCAGACTTTTGTGTTACATATGAGTTAAACAGACGTTACTGATTTACTGTAGATATGGCTTTGTCAATACTGATACTGCATTTTATTTGAAGGCTCGCCTTCTTACCGAAAGAACCTTAGTTCTCCGACATCTTTTAAGGCTGGTTAACAATAAACCGGAAACGAGAATCGGAACGAAAACGAAAACGGTAAAATTGTTAAAATGTGTACATTTAAATGTGAGCATTCAGAATTAACGAAAAGCTTGCCGGAGCCCGGAATCGGGAACGGAGAGTTGGCCAAGTTTCAACTTTGGCGTTCACGTTTCCGATCACAGCCCACTAGATTCATTCTATTGCCATCTAAAAGCTATTTTGTAGCAAGAAGACCGTGACATAACCTATGCATTATTTTGTTCTGTGCTGTGCATCTTGGAGCAAGTTTTATTTGATGAGATTCTAATATTGAGTGTTGAGGAAAATCCTCACGTTTACGATAAGCGGCGCGCCTCGTATAATGATGAGAAAATGAAGGAGAATACGTGGCTTTCAATAGCTGCATCTTTGAACACCGATCGTAAGTGAATCGTATTTCATTACAGTATTGGTTGTATTACACACTACATATTCATGCTTCAATTCAATAACTACTGTTGTGTTCATTTTTGTTCTATTACAAATGTTTCTTCTCTAATTTTTTTACGTTATGGTAGACTTAAAATAGATTGTGATAATAAAGATGCATGGGCATATTTATAGTACCGTTGAAATTTCGAATTTGGTTAACCTGCCTTGTACTCATGAGAGAACGCCACTGGTCAATTATACACAAATAACATCAGAATGCGTAATATCGACTTTACATATCGTTATTGACATGCATATCGATATGCATAGTCGTCTACGTTCTCGGTTTATTGTGAATCAAAAATTTTCATATTCACGTTCTCTGCTTCTCGTTTTCACTCTGGTTCTCGTTCCCGGTTTATTGTGAACCAGCCTTTATCTGAAAACTACCCGTAATGTGAATCTCTACATAGTATTTCTTTTTCCCATTGCTCCATTATATAGAACAAATTGCGAAACTGATCCTTTTTGAATACGGTAGTGTCTTAATCTTAACTGTTGTAAATAGCATGTGAAGAAATCTTCTTGCTTATCCTCATTCATTCCTAGTGTTCTGCCAAGAGCAAACTCAGCATTTTCCAGTCTTTCCTATTTTTCTACCTTCCTCATAGTCTGCGCATGTGATCCATTGTATCTTAAGGGAAGACTCCACTGAAAATCATGAAAATTTTTCCAAATTTTTTTTAGCTATTTCACTTATTCAGAATTTATATTTTCATACCCCAAATGCATTCAGCTCAATTCTGATTACAAATACTTCTATGTTTACACTTTTAAAATTAAGACTGGAAGGGGGCGTGGAATTTAAAGAGCTGTCAAAATTGTTTTTCATCGAAGAATTCTTTTTTAAAATTTCTGATTACAAATTTAGTAACTTTTTGTTGGCTCCCTGAAGTTACTAGATGAATGTAGCGGAGGAGAATATTAATTTAATTAATATAGTCATTTTATTTTCAAATCTATTTTTCTGTGTTCATTTTTGTTCATTCAACACCAACTTTCTTATGCCAAATATTAATCAATCTGGATGAAATTTTTACTGCAAGTATTTATGAGGTAGCTGCATGTTTCTATGCATTTATTTTGTGAGAAATGCTGCTAGTTCATTTTATTAATATTTTTCTTAAGAAAAATAAAATAAACTAGCAGCATTAAGAAAAATATTAATAAAATAAACTAGCAGCAGTTCTCACAAAATAAATGCATAGAAACATGCAGCTACCTTATAAATACTTGCAGTAAAAATTTCATCCAGATTGATTAATATTTGGCATAAGAAAGTTGATGTTGAATCAACAAAAATGAACACAGAAAAATAGATTTGAAAATAAAATGACTATATTAATTAAATTAATATTCTCCTCCGCTACATTCATCTAGTAACTTCAGGGAGCCAACAAAAAGTTACTAAATTTGTAATCAGAAATTTTAAAAAAGAATTCTTCGATGAAAAACAATTTTGACAGCTCTTTAAATTCCACGCCCCCTTCCAGTCTTAATTTTAAAAGTGTAAACATAGAAGTATTTGTAATCAGAATTGAGCAGAATGCATTTGGGGTATGAAAATATAAATTCTGAATAAGTGAAGTAGCTAAAAAAAATTTGGAAAAATTTTCATGATTTTCAGTGGAGTCTTCCCTTAATGTCGTTTATAATCTGATATCTTCTTCTGCCCCGAACTCTTCTCCCGTTCATCATTCCTTCCAGTGCATCCTTCAGCAAGCAATTTCTTCTTAACCAGTGACACAGCCAATTACTTTGTTTCTTTCTGTTCAGTTTCAGTATCATTCTTTCTTCATCCACTTTTTCCAACACAGCTTCATTTCTATTCTGTCTGTCCATTTCACACGTTCAATTCTTCTTCATATCCACATTTAAAATGCTTCTAGTCGCTTCTCTTCACTTCGTCGTGATGTCCATGGTTCTGCCCCATACAATGCTACACTCCACACATAGCACTTCACTAATCTTTTCCTTAGTTCTTTTTCCAGATGTCCACAAAAGATGCTCCTTTTTCTATTAAAAGTTTCCTTTGCCATTGCTATCCTCCTTTTAACTTCCTGGCAGCAGTTAATGTTACTGCTTACGCAGTACAACCCGAGTATTGGAAGCTGTCCATTAAACATAAATAAAATTATTATTATTATTATTATTATTATTATTATTATTATTATTATTATTATTATTATTATTATTATTATTGATCTGTATTGCGTTTATCCACCTTTTTTTTTTTTCTTAAAAATGAATGTTAACCATGTAAACTTTTAACACAAAATCAAAACAGAGCCAATAGCTAACAGTCCACATGCATTTCCCATATTTATTCTGCATTTAATTTCCTCCCGAGTGTCATTTATGTTTGTTACTGTTTCTCCAAGATATTTGAATTTTTCTACCTTTTCAGAGGATACATTTCCAATTTTTATATTTCCATTTCGGTAACGAGACATAATCATATACTTTGTCTTTCGGGAATTACCCCCAAACTTATTTCCTTACTTGCTTCAAGTAAAATTTCCGTGTTTTCCCTAATCGTTTATGGATTTTCTCCTAACATATTCACTTTATCCACATACACAATCAGGCGATGTAACCCGTTCAATTGAAAACCCTCTCTGTTATCCTGGACATTACCTGTTTTCTGATAGGAATTATAATTATGTCTGGGCCCTTTCCTACTGACCAGCATCAATAAAATGAAGAAAAGTGATTTTTGAAAAAAATGGTAATTGGGCCCTTTTTGAGTAGCCACTTCAGTTGTGTCAACCTTTCGCGTTCCTTTTTAATATGTATGTATGTATGTATGTATGTATGTATGTATGTATGTATGTATGTATGTATGTATGTATGTATGTATGTATGTATGTATGTATGTATGTATGTATGTATGTATGTATTCACACTGCAATGGGTATATACCCGGTGGCAGTGGTATTTAATTACACTTAATAATGACAATAATAAACGTATTAATTAAAATATTAATAATAATACTAATAATTAATACTAAGAATAAATAATAATAATAATAATAATAATAGATAATAGATAATATCCTAAATTAAATGAAGCACTATCACTTAAAATAACATTTAAAATAAATCTAATTTGTATTTTAAACCTAAGTTCGAACTAAAATTCACGAGTATGATATGTTCATATCTGCACAATAACCTTTCAACATTACACTCATTTCGCTGTCAACTCACTCACTGCACTGGAACTACGACACATTTCACTGATTCTATCCTGATTTCACTAACACTTCAAAAACATTTCACTGTTCAAATACTTTGCACTGCCACTATAAACTATAAAGCTTCACTGACAGGAACACGTTTCACTTACACAATACACTTCACTGACACAACATAATTCTTCACTGATACAATAAAACACTTCAATAACAAAATATCATTTATCACCATTTAAATACTGTGTATAATTACCGTCTATTAGTAAAGTCCTTAAGCCTATTTTTAAATACATTTTTGGTTGTTGGTAAAGCCTTTAGTAAGTCTGCAGGTAAAGCATTCCAGTCCCTGATAGTACGATTGAGAAAAGAAAACTTTCCAGTGTTCGTCCTCTGTCTTCTTTCCCTCAATTTATATGAGTGGTCGTTCCGTGAAGAGTAATTTGGCGGCTGCAACCTATTTTTTATTTCTCTCCAGGCAGGCTTACCTCTGTATATGTTTTGAACATTGCGCATAATCGAATTCGCGTTCTCCTGTCCTTGAGTGTGTCCCATTTTAATGGTGAATTTTTCCGAAAACACTTGAGAGCCCGTTTTTTTAATCTTTTCCAGTGTCTTAATATGTTCTAATCTGTAAGGATCCCAACATAGGATCTAGTTCGGTCTTCTGTTTATATTTACTGAAGTCACTACGATTGCGAAGTATTTATTTTTTATCTATAGAGTTTTTGCTTAGGAACTGTCCATAAGCATAGAGCATCTTGGAATTTCTTAGTACGTGTACTTCGGATACTAACCACTTCGGAATATGCGCGTTACACGGCATGACGCTCTGGGGCATCAGGGCTCGGTCACGGGGACAGGTTTGTCATTCCATCAGTTATTTAGTGTTGAGAGGGGTGGCGGTATCTCTCTGGTTAGCACGAGCTCTGCCATATAAATCACCCATAAGGGAGCACCGCGCGGGCCCAAATGAGTAAATTTCCAGAAAACACACGGAAGTAGTAGCAAAAAAATGAGGAAAAATAAAACCCCAGCTGTCGGGATTGTCTCGTGCCATGTGACGAGCTGCGCAGGGTTGTCACACAGACTCTGGCAGCAAGTAGTGGGGGTTCTGAACACTTGAATTTTTCTCCAGAATGAGAGTTGTAGATAGGATGTTATGGTGGTGCAAAATTCGATCTCTAATTTTCGCGAATACAAGTTTTTGACATTGCCAATAACGGAATGAAATATTTGACATCTCTAAACCTATGTGTGTAATTATATACAGAGTGTTTCATAACTAGACGGCAAAATTGCACAGTTAAATTCCTAATATATAGAACAAAAATAAATAAATAAATAAAAAGGTATTATACAAACATGGGTCCGGGAATTCGTAATTTCTGAATATCACAGTTCGTTTGAATTTGCTCTTAAAAATCCTCCTAATAGTACATTATACAACGGGCCTATAATGATAGTAATTAAGACCCGAATATGTTTGTTTATGAAATGAGCGCAAGCGAGTTTCATAATTTTCATACGAGCTTCTTAATTACCATTATAGGCAAGTTTCATACGACTTTTTATGCTCGACACATACTTGAAATTATTCAGAAGTATTCATTTTATTCGCATCTGACTGAAGAGCGGAAGTGACCTTGTGCATAGCTCGTAAATTGTGAGATGTGCGCAGACGCGAAAGTATTGATTTTTTCCGAGGAACAATAATGTCATTGACCTTGATGTAATCTAGAGAATAACATGAACTAATTTTGATATAACCTGGAAATTGATTTAGAATTGAAAAACGAGATGACAAATTGAATTTATTTGAATATTATTTACAATTAATGCTAATTATTATAGTAACAGAACATAACCTTCTGCAACAGTATTGGATTTCCAGCCTCCGTGACGTTTCCCTCGTTGTCTTTCGATTGCACATCCGAAAATAATCGAAAATCCGAACTTTAATGAATAGGTGTACTTTAATGACATGCATTAAAGGACTGCTACCAAGTGTATAATTATTACATTTCGGCATGGTCGAGCATAAAATAACATAAGATAATAGTAACCGATATAAAACTGTAGGAATAAAAATGCCAGTGAACTGTTGGAATTTCGCGGCCATTGAAATCATTTAACCTTAACTTAATAACATGGGGACCAGCAGATCAGCAGGTCAAATATTTTAGCTGATTTTATGTGAATAATGTATGTTTTAATTGCATAATGTATGTTTATTCTTTAATGGATCATTTTCTGTATGTTTATAAGCAACGATATGATCACAGTGTGGTTCTTTAATCCATTAAATATAGCTTATGTGATAAATAAATAAAAATTATATCACAAAAGAAATGTGTGGCATTCGAGAAGTATGGGGATCTATTAGACCCCACGTTACTACTTGTTTACAAAATCTCCAAGCTGACAAAGGTAAATATATAAATGCTCTTCTGTGTAGTGACGTCTAAACATTTACAGTGACATAATGTCATAAAAAATGGAGTAAGGCCAAAGAGGAACAATGGAGAGTTCGAGTCGGTACTGTGGACGGTCCCCGGTATAGCTCAGTTGGTAAGAGCATTTAACGCGTAGACCTTAAGACCCGGGTTCGATCTCCAGTGGAACAATGGAGAGTTCGAGTCGGTAGTGTGGACGGTCCCCGGTATAACTCAGTTGGTAAGAGCATTTAACGCGTAGACCTTAAGACCCGGGTTCGATCTCCAGTGTCGGAGCAGCTGAAACAAAAAGTCTCCTAAAATAACATACTGTATAATTATTCTGCTCAATGCTTTTTTCTTAATGTGAAATCCTCTATAGTTATATTTCTGGTGATGTGAAAGAGAAGGTCTGATGGGCTTAACTACACCAAAATCTATACTAATAATAAATCTGTAGCCGAAATTTTTCTGGTAATTTTCGATTTTCCAAAAATAATTGGTCCTAACATATATGATTAACCGCCCTGAAACCGAAAATCGCTTTTTTGACATTTTTGTTTGTATGTTTGTCTGTCTGTCTATCTGTCTGGATGTTTGTTACCTTTTCACGCGATAATGGCTGAACCGATTTATATGAAAATTGGAATATAAATTAAGTTCGTTGTAACTTACAATTTAGGCTATATGGCATTCAAAATATTTTATTTAAAAGGGGGGTTATAATGGGGCTTGAATCAAGTAAATCGAAATATCTCCCTTATTATTAATTTTCATGAAAAATATTACATAACAAAAGTTTCTTTAAAAATAATTTCCGATAAATTTTTTTCCATGCAAAATTTTGATAGGATTGATATTTAATGAGATAAATGAGTTTCAAAATTACAATAACAACGCCATCAAAAGCGGTGTAATGAAATAAAAAACAAATGACTTTGTCTATAAGGGGCCTTGGACAACAACAATCGAAACCTATGAAACATAGCCTACAGAGAATGTTTCTGTGTTTGTATAAGTAATATCGGAAGCTAAATTAACCGATTTGTATAATTAATTATTAATTCACCATTGGAAAGTGTAGTTTCTCTATAATGCTATAATGTTATTACAGTAACTTCTGAGTGAATCGAGGACAGGTAAGATTAAAATAGCTTCTTATGCACAGAAAACTTGATAGGCTGTTCTGTACATTCGTTTTCTGTATTTCCTAAAATAATTTTTATGACCAAATGAGTGGTCTCTGGATCAAAATGATCGCATTTTAATTTTTTTAATACAATTTAAATTAAGTAGCATAATAAACGATTTATCCTTCTATCAATCACGAATGTTCCCTGGATCAAATGTCCTATTTTAATTATGTAATTACCTTATATTTATTTCTAACGGGTGCAGCGGAGCGCACGGATACGGCTAGTAAATAAATAAATAAGTAAATAGGTAAATACATAAATAGATAATAAATAGATAAATAAATAAATAGATAAATAGATAAATAAATAAATAAATAAATAGATAAATAAATCAATCAATCACCATGAAAACTCTACTTGTGAATGTATTAACCTGGTTCATAATGCTCACGAAAGCGAGGCGAAAACAGATAGATGATACTAGTGGTGATAATGTTTAATTCCTTAGGGTGCTATTCATAGACATTTCGCAGCACGAGCTACGAGCGTACTAAGCTAGCCCCGGCTATCCACTGGTTACTAGTACAGAATTCAAATCATATCCTATCGCTAACACTGGTTTATGAATACGAAAAACGCTGATAATCCACCGAAAGCCCGCGCTAAAAATGTCTATGAATACGGCCCTTATAGATGATTATTCGGGACGTGATGCATCAGTCTAAACCCGACTATTGAGCTTAAAAGTTATTTCTCTAGTTAATAGTTTAATAAATACATTTCATTACTCTGTTAAATCTATTTTTAATTTTCTTCCTCATAATATTCTCTATAATTTTACGTTTTTAACGCAGTGATTTTGAAGGCTTAAGGTAATCCTTAATAAAAAGCGGCAGCAATTCCCGTGGCTTGCGGGATAGACCGGTAGTAACGAATAAAGCGAATTCTGTCGTTGGGTTCCTGGGAAGTACTTGTGGTCCTCTATTCATTGCTCGAGCCGCCCCTCCTCCCTGTCTGACGTTTGACATCCCTGATAAAAGCCAAATGCAATAGAGGGAGAGGGCGTGATGCCCCAGGCAGCTGCTCCTGGTGGCGGACATCTGCCAGCATCCCACCTCAAGGTCAGGTCACCTCATATTTGAGGGAAATTAGTGAGCGATTTAGGACCCGCCGAGAAATTTTATTGCGTTCGTAATAAACAAACTTGTTCGTCTGAAACTTTAACGTTGCACGGTGAATTTATATTATTACAATATAATTATATCATCTATTTACAAGCCAAACACGTTTAGTCAAAAATATTGTTTATCAGAAAAAAAGGCGTATATAATGTGCTTAATGTATGTATATAATATTAGAATTAAAAATGAAATACACATAAAAATAAACAAGTTACTAAAAATAATATTTTGACTATTCAGTTTTGTCAAGATCTTTCAAACGCTTTTCTTCCCAGAAGTAATATTTTTACTTAATGTGTTTTGCTTATAAACCGACGATATCATCTGCCTACTTGAAACCCGAAGCGTTAACTATGGGTGCTATTTTACTGTTAATAAAAGAGTTAAATTTCAGTATAAAAATTTGCTTAATTTCGATGTTATTTTGCACAAAAACCCTAAATTCGGTGTTTTTTCATTGTAGTTGAATGGGTTACATCAGCTTCTTGTCTATGCGGATGACGTGAATATGCTAGGAGAAAATCCACAAACGATTAGGGAAAACGCGGAAATTCTAGTTGAAGCAAGTAAAGCGATAAGGTTGGAAGTAAATCCCGAAAAGACAAAGTATATGATTATGTCTCGTGACCAGAATATTGTACGAAATGGAACTATAAAAGTTGGAGATTTATCTTTCGAAGAGGTGGAAAAATTCAAATATCTTGGAGCAACAGTAACAAATATAAATGACACTCGGGAGGAAATTAAACGCAGAATAAATATGGGAAATGCGTGTTATTATTCGGTTGAGAAGCTTTTATCATCCAGTCTGCTGTCAAAAAATCTGAAAGTTAGAATTTATAAAACAGTTATATTACCGGTTGTTTTGTATGGTTGTGAAACTTGGACTGTCACTTTGAGAGAGGAACAGAGATTAAGGGTGTTTGAGAATAAGGTTCTTAGGAAAATATGTGGGGCTAAGAGGGATGAAGTTACAGGAGAATGGAGAAAGTTACACAACGCAGAGCTGCACGCATTGTTTCCTTCATCTGACATAATTAGGAACATAAAATCCAGACGTTTGAGATGGGCAGGACATGTAGCACGTATGGGAGAATACAGAAATGCATATAGAGTGTTAGTTGGGAGACCGGAGGGAAAAAGACCTTTGGGGAGGCCGAGACGTAGATGGGAAGATAATATTAAAATGGATTTGAGGGAGGTGGGATATGATGATAGAGACTGGATTAATCTTGCTCAGGATAAGGACCAATGGCGGGCTTATGTGAGGGCGGCAATGAACCTCCGGGTTCCTTAAAAGCCAGTAAGTAAGTAACGTACAATTATAACTAATGCATGAAATGAAAGAGCAACTTAAACAGTTTTGTACGCGCATGCACTGAAGGCTAGTCGTGAATTAACAATTAGCGACGTCTGTCTGGAGAATTTTAAGGAGACGAATATGGAAGTACGCGATTGGTTAAACGACGTTGTACCCGCCCGCTGGATTGGCCAAAAGGGACCGAATGACAGAGCTTGTTTCGCATGGCCTTCCCGTTCACCAGACCTTACGCCATGCGATTTTTACCTTTTGGGATTCATAAAGGATCGTGTGTATGCACCTCCGCTACCTGCTGACCTACCAGACTTAGGACAGAGGATTGAACCAGTTGTTGCAACAATTACTCCAGACACACTGATCAAGATTAGGGAAGAACTCGCTTATCGACTCGACGTGACGAATGGTGCTCACATTGAGCACTTGTAGCAAAACTGTTTGAGTTGCTCTTTCATTTAGTGTATTATTTATAATTGTACGTTGAATGTAATAAATACTACAAAGCCTTAAAACCCCGATATTCATTTTGAAACACCCGGTAGATTCCTACAAAGGTAGAGGTCTGTAGGGAATCTTAAGATTGTTTGTAGTTGAGATTTGAACTCAAGGACCTGCGTTCCACACGGTTTTGATGGTTGTATCATATCGTAACCGTAACTTAATTCGTTATGAAAATGATTTCTGCTTTTATGTAACAGGATGATTCACCATCGTCTTTTCTTCAGTTCACGGTTTCTCTTTTGAGTCAGATAAATCCAGTTAATTCAGTGTTTTTGGAAAAACTTCATTATACGTCGTACTGCTTCCTGTCTCTGTAAACTTACGGACGTCGGTAACTTCCAAATAGGTGCTAAATATAAAGAAAAATCGTTTAGTATGAACGAGCGGGCCCTGGTTCAAATCCTGGTTGAAACAACTAAGCCTAACCTGGTTGAGGTGTTTTCCTACGTTTTCCTTTAACCCATCAAGAGCGAATGCTGGGTAACTTTCGGCGCTGGGCCCTGGACGCATTTCGCTGGCACTATCACCTTCATCTCACTCAGAAGCTAGATAACCATAGCAGTTGATAAAGCGTCGTAAAATGACCAATTAAAAAAAGTTCAACTGAGTGACTAGGTACGAGGTATCACTTCTTAGCTATCTATATGGGCCTACAATTAACTTACGATTCTTTGAAAATATCACTTTGTCTTGCTTTACAATATAATACTTTTTGTAAGAACTCCCATAATATGTCTCTCTCTTATTCATATTTAGAATAAATTTTGCTATTTCGATCTGGCACTAAACGTGCATTCGATGAGGGAACCTTGCAATATGCGATCGGAATGATGTTGGCAGACCCCCACCTGAAAATAACAAACATCGCGATAGAAATGGGCAGATCTTGTCGGAATGGGATTTGAATGCACTCCGTTAACATGACGAAAGCAATTGTCCAGGAGCTAGGTTGGAGGTGATTCCACATCCCCCATATTTTTCCGATCTTGCGCCCTCAAATTTGAAACTTTTCCGTTCTCTATCCAACAGTCTTCAAGGGAACTCCTTTGATAACGAAGATGCTTTACAAACTTGGCTTGACGGCTTCTTTTAATTCCAAACCAGCAGAGTTCTTCACATGCGGAATCGAGAAACTATCCTAGTGTTGTCAGAGATTGATAGATAATATAGGAGAATATAATATTACAGATTCATATCTGTCTTACATTCATCTCAAAAACTTTTGCCACAGTGAAAAACACTACGAACTTTTACAACACCCCAATACATAGGGGAGAGTCGGGTAGTATAGGACATCGGGTAATATCGGACAGTGAGCTTCTTTCATCTACCACACGATGATAGTATCTGATTGACATGGTTATGTTTCTGTGATGTCGCATAGAGAAACGTAACCATGTCATTCAGCAGGGGCGAATGCTAGTCACGAAAGTTAGGCTTGCTCTTTCATTCATAGGGGAAGATGGGAGGACATAATTCATAATTAATACAAATAATCAGACCCACATAAATAATTTATTTTATAATTATGAAATCATTATGAGTCATGGATCATATTCGCGTATCAGATGTAGAAGTTCGATATAATATAACAAACATGCCCAACAAAACAGTTTATTTAGTTTTTTCGACCCTGCCAACCAATGCACATTGTTGTATTGAGCTGCACTGAACGAGCGCATATATTCTCTATAATGTCTGTCTTCTATTGAATGGAGAAAATGGATTTAATAATAAATTAATAAGGTTTCATTGACACACAATTTCGAACTCATTGCAATGCTTCAAATTAATGTTTAAGAATTAATAATATATGCAGCAGCTAACATATGCATTCCGCTCATACAATTACATTGCACTCGCAAATCACAGCACATTCCGGCTGTCAATACTGGTCTGTGTAACGTTGGTGTAGCTCTCGGACCAGAGCTTCAAACAACACATGTGCGCCTAGGACGGACCAAGGAGGAAGGCACTTGCGCGCGCATCATATTCTCGCTATTTCTACGTCTTTCCTGTAGCTCCAAGAAACGAGCAAGCGTTGCGATACTTGCGGTATGCAACCTGCGGATGGTATTACGCCTACACAGTATTCCAAAAATCAAAATAAATTTTAATGTACGTAACGCCATTTTGAGAAATACACATTCTACGAAAATATTGGTCTTGCGCAGCAAGCATAGCATGCCCTGAGAAATCGCCCCTGTCATTCAGGTACTATCATCGTGTGGTAGATGAAAGAAACTCACTGTCCGATACTACCCGACTCTCCCCTATATATAACCAGAAACGGTATCACTGAAGTAAGAATAATTTACAACATTTTCCTTGTCATACTTTCCAATAGCTTCTTGATTTACGAACCACTGCTGAAACAGTTCGTCCACGTGCCCGCGCTTGTAATTCACGCGTTTCGTGCGAATAGCCTGGACGCGTAGGAGCTGCTGTTAACATTATGTAAATCGCCCCGGATCGGCTTCTGCTGAATCCCTGTGGACACTATTTGTGACAGATTCGCGTGATATAATTTATGGAAGGCCTGTGCTCGAGCAGAACCAAAAAGGCTAATTGAAGTGTTTTTGTAGAAAATCAGAAAATTATACACTGCAGAACGCTTATCTAAAACAGGCCATATTTCATGCCAGAGCCCAGCATGCTCTGAATTCTGTATTAGACTTACAAACTGTAACTTAGCTGCTACAAAAATAATCTGTTTTCATTTTTTCTTTATATAAAACTAGCCGTACCCGTGCGCTCCGCTGCACCCGTTAGAAATAAATATAAAGTAATTACATAATTAAAATAGGACATTTGATCCGGGGAATATTCGTGTTTGATAGAAGGATAAATCGTTTAATATGTTACTAATTTAAATTGTATTTGCATAATTAAAATGCGATCATTTTGATCCAGAGACCACTCATTTGGTCATAAAAATTATTTTAGGAAATACAGGAAACGAATGTACAGAATAGCCTATCAAGTTTTGTGTGCATAAGAAGCTATTTTAATCTTACCTGTCCTCGATTCACTCTGAAGTTACTGTAATAACATTATAGCATTATGTCCATCTAGAGAAACTACACTTTCCAATGATGAAATAATAATTAATTATACAAATCGGTTAATTTAGCTTCCGATATTGCTTCATACGAACACAGAAACATTTTCTGTAGGCTATGATTCATAGCTTTCGATTGTTGTTGACCAAGGCCCCTTATAGACGAAGTCATTTGTTTATTTCATTACACGGCCTTAGATGGCAGTTATTTTAATTTTAAAACTCATTTATCTCATTAAATATCAGTCCTAACAAAATTTTTCAAAGATTAAATTTATCGGAAATGATTTTTAAAGAAATTTTTGTTATGTAACATGTTTCATAAAAATCAATAATAAGCGAGATATTTCGATTTATTTAATTCAGGCCCCCTTATAACCCCCCCCTTTTAAATAATGTATTTTGAATGCCATATAGCCTAAAATCTAAGTTACAACGAACTTAATTTATATTCCAATTTTCATCGAAATCGGTTCAGCCATTATCGCGTGAAAAGGTAACAAACATACAGACAGACAGACATACAAACAAAAATTAAAAAAAAGCGATTTTCGGTTTCAGGGTGTTTAATTATATATGTTAGGACCAATTATTTTTGGAAAATCGAAAATTACCAGAAAAATTTCGGCTACAGATTTATTATTAGTATAGATATAATATATTTTTTGTTTTCTTAGAAAGTCGTTTCTATGTAATTCATGTAAAGGACATTGACTATATCTGCATATGTTTCAACCGATGATTTTTTTGCACGAAATGTGTCGAAGGCTAGTGTTTCGCAGTGTATCAACTTATCAATAAAGTAGCTGTTTGAGAAATGTATTTAATTCTTGTACTTTTTACACTAAAAAAGTCTCTTTAAAAGTAGATCTGTCTTTGTTCGGACCGCGTTATTGATCGGTTGCTATTGCTACCGAGTGACATCAGTTGGGAAACAATTGACAATCGGCGCAGTCAACTGAATGTCAGTGTTTAAAAAACCGTATAATAGTTAATTTTTTAACACTCTGCCTAGCGTTAAAAACCTACTTTTAGGAATGGCTGTCTGTTTTAATCAGACTTGTAACGCTTAGATTTTGAGTTTTTTTTTTAAGTTGAAATATATTTTTGTGATTATCTCCTGCCTGTTTAACGCATTTGTGTTGACATTGACAGAATATGATGCAAACATATGTTATTCACACAGATATAATATAGTCTACAAGTCCACACCTGTGGAGTAACGGTCAGCGCGTCTGGCCGCGAAACCAGGTGGCCCGGGTTCGAATCCCGGTCGGGGCAAGTTAACTGATTGAGGTTTTTTCCGGGGTTTTCCCTCAACCCAATACGAGCAAATGCTGGGTAACTTTCGGTGCTGGACCCCAGACTCATTTCACCGGCATTATCACCTTCATTTCATTCAGACGCTAAATAACCTAGATGTTGATACAGCGTCATAAAATAACCCAATAAAATAAAGAGTCTACCAGTTATCTACAGTCTCTTTAACAGCTTGTGGACCTATCGGTGTGGTCCAGTAGTTGGCGAGCATTACTATTGTCCTCGGTCTTGTTCAAATCCTGCGTGGGATCATATCTGCTTCCCCCCCACGATGTTTTCTCGAACTATAAAGCGAATGTCAGGTAATCCCATGGCGAATCATATTATTCATATCGCCGGAATACCACGTCGCTATCAACAATTCCATCGACGCCAGGTAACCTCTCGGTAGATACAGCGTCGTTGAATAATGGAATAAAATGTTTAGTAATCGAATACAATCATAATAATCTAAACTTTCCAGTCTAACTAATTATTTAAATTGAATTCAATTTAAACAAAAACATCACTTTACATATTGAGGGGGCAGTCTGAAACCAGGCTTAGGGGAGAGTTGGGTAGTATCGGACATCGGGTAATATCGGACAGTAATGTTTCTTTCATCTACCACCAGATGGTAGTACCTATGTGCCATGGTTACGTTTCTGTATGCGACATCTGAAAACTGTTACTACCATCTGGTGGTAGATAAAAGAATCATCACAGTACTATCATCCTGTAGTAGATGAAAGAAACATCACTGTCCGATATTATCCGATGTCCGATACTACCCAACTCTCCCCTAATTGCATTTTCAGTTTCACCCCCCACCCCTAGCTACCCCACTTTGAGATTTCAAATGGCACCTCTATATTTTTATACTTAAATATGAAAGAGCATTCAATTGTTTATACACCTCATTCGTTTTCGCATTTTTTGTTTTCTATCGTCGCCTGGCAACCTGTATTCTTTTTATTATCAGTTGATTGTAGGACGAAAACACAGCTTATTTTGTGAAATTTTCTAAATTGAATCAATAAGGATGATTTAAAATAATTTAATACACAAACACAACTATTACATGAAATGCTCAATAAGTTTTTGTAGCTTTATTCTCTTTAGCTCTAATCAACAATAACAACAATCCAGGTTGCCAGGCGACGATAGAAAACAAAAGATGCGAAAACAAATGATCTTTCACATTTAAGTACTAGCCGTACCCTTGCGCTCCGCTGCACCCGTTAGAAATAAATATAAAGTAATTACATAATTAAAATAGGACGTTTGATCCAGGGAACATTCGTGTTTGATAGAAGGATAAATCGTTTATTATGTTACTTAATTTAAATTGCATCCAAATAATTAAAATGCGATCATTTTGGTCCAGAGATACTCATTTGGTGCAATGACAATTCCTTTAACCTGTTTCTTAATTTTTATTACAGTACATGCAACCATAGTTTAATGAAGATTGACATCATTTAGATTTAATGTGTATATTTTATTTTACTTGTTATAGGTTTCCATTGAATTATGGTAACTTAATTTTAACCCTTGTTTTTACGTATTCAGTAAATGGCGCTTGGCCTCCACTATGGTTGTGAACCCTTCAGATAACTTAAATTATATTATATAATATTACATATTATATTATATAATATTACATATTATATTATATTATATTATATTATATTATATTATATTATATTATATTATATTTTATTATATCAGAACATTATAGCATTATGTCCATGTAGAGAAACTACACGTTTCAATGGTGAAATAATAATTAATTATACAAATCGGTTAATTTAGCTTCCGATATTACTTTATACAAACACAGAAACATTTTCTGTAGGCTATCTTTCATAGCTTTCGATTGTTGCTGTCCAAGGCCCTTTATAGACGAAGTCATTTGTTTTTTAATTCATTACACGGCCTTAGATGGCAGTTATTTTAATTTTAAAACTCATTTATCTCATTAAATATCAGTCCTATCAAAATTTTTTAAGGAATGAAACTTATCGCAAATTATTTTTAAAGAAACTTTTGTTATGTAACATTTTTCACAAAAATCAATAATAAGCGAGATATTTCGATTCAGGCGCCCTTAAACCCCCCTTTTAAATAATGTATTTTGAATGCCATATAGCCTAAAATCTAAGTTACAACGAACTTAATTTATATTCCAATTTTCATCGAAATCCGTTCAGCCATTATCGCGTGAAAAGGTAACAAACATACAGACAGACAGATAAACAAAAATTTCAAAAAAGCGGTTTTCGGTTTCAGGGTGGTTAATTATATATGTTAGGACCAATTATTTTTGGAAAATCGAAAATTACCAGAAAAATTTCGGCTACAGATTTATTATTAGTATAGATAGATACAAATATAGGGGTACCATTTGAAATTTCAAAGTAGGGTGGCTGGGGGTGAGAGGTGAAATCTAAAATACAATAAAGCCTGTTTTCAGGCTTCCCTCTCAATATCTAAATTGGCATGTTTTTTGTTTAAATTGAATTGAATTTAAATAATTAGTAGTTTATACTGGGAAGTTTTGAAATGAAAGCCCTGTATGAACACAGTCTCTGTGATTTCCCCCTGTAGCCCACAGACAAACTGTAGCGATTAGTGACATTGTACATTTCCATTAAGGGAACCGCTAATATAATGTAGAGGTGATAGTCGTTTGTTTTCTGCGGTAGCGCCATATGCTCTGCCTCCAGGCCAGCATGATTCACAGATTTGTGGGCGAAATCAGTGAATGGGGGTAACGTCACATAAATT
Source organism: Periplaneta americana (assembly GCF_040183065.1). Classification (NCBI taxonomy): domain Eukaryota; kingdom Metazoa; phylum Arthropoda; class Insecta; order Blattodea; family Blattidae; genus Periplaneta; species Periplaneta americana. The sequence goes on from NC_091122.1 coordinate 176,436,734, forward strand.
ACAAGGTTAACCGGCAATTCCGGTCTAAATGTTCCAGTTTGTTGAGGGGAATGGTATGTTTGTTGTGTAGGAAACGCAGTATATGTCCGGTGCAGGAATTAATATTTTGCCCAATATGGCTCAATGGTTGAGTGATTGACTTCATTTTTGTGTAGAGGATCTCCCGTCATCCTCGGCGTTCGCTGGGCGTTGAGTTCGAATTTCGCGGTTCGAACCTGACCGAGGGCGATGGATTGAAGCCACTCACTGTTCATAGTCCATTTCAGACATCATCATAATCATTTTCATTATCATCACCATCATCATCTTCACTTAGGCCTTTGACCTGTTCCATCTTTTTCTTCGTGTCCCTGAAATTTTTCACCATTTTGGGTTATAAACAAGTATTTGTTTTGGTCTGAACATGAAATTGACAGACAGACTACAGCGTGTTCATATTTCATGTGTTCGATTTATTTGCAACGTCCGTAGATCTGACCGTATCACACCTTCACTAAATATGCTGTCCTGGGTCCGTCTCAAAGAGCGAAGAACTATTCACTCTCTCACTTTACTCTTCAATATTCTTCAAAACTCTAACCCTAGCTACTTAGCTTCTCGTTTTCAACATTTGTCCTCATATCACGAAATAGATACTCGCTCACAACACCATATCACACTCTCCATTCCTAAACACAGAACATCCTTCTGCTCTTCATCTTTCACCGTCTCTGCAGCTTATCTCTGGAACTCTCTACCACAACATGTCAGAGACTGTCGGACATTGTCTAGTTTCAAAAATAAATTAAAATTGCACTTTTTCAACTCGGATTCCTTTCAGATATAAGTCCTTTTCTCTGCGATAGTTATGTAAAAATATAGGTTATATATTTCTTTTCCTTCCTTTCCCCTTTTGTTCTCTTTATTAGCTGATGAATTTATTATCATAGCCTTTTATTGTGAATTTTATTTAATTTTCTTTCTTTTTTTTCTTTTTTATTATTTTATTACATTCTATTTTGTTTTATTCTTCCTTACGTTTTCCATATTAATCATTTGTACTAAATGAGTTGCTTTTGCTATATGCCAATGTATTTTACTTTCTTTTTTTCTATTATGGTATTATTTTCATGTTGTTTAGTGTCGATTTTATTATGCTATTATTATTATTATTATTATTATTATTATTATTATTATTATTATTATTATTATTATTATTATTATTATTGTAATATGTTAGTATTCTGTTCTGTAACTTTTTTGTTAAATTTTAACTGCTTGTATACTTTGTGACCTGGTAGAGTGTAAGAGAAGGCCCTATGGCCTTAACTCTGCCAGTATAAATAAAGAATTATTATTATTATTTTATTATTATTATTATTATTATTATTATTATTATTATTATTATTATTATTAAAATGGTAGTAGGCATTCATTGTGGATGTCCCAGCCTTTTCCTTCCACGTGATACAGTCTTCTCCCTCGTACTGTACTAGAGATTGGTTAATTCGTTTTTGGGTAATACGAGTAAATGTTTATTTCCCTTTAAATTCCTATTTAACCCAATGCTAAAAATTCACATTTAATTCGAATATTGGAAGCATATTTTCGGATAATTCTAAACCAAAACTTCATTGGTTTCAATGACAAGAGTGTCTAATCTGAAAATCTGGAAAAAATCCGTAAGCGTTTTGTGTTAACCTCCGTTATTAATGTTTCCAAGAATTCAAATTATGTTCGTTAACGTCATAGTGATTGGCAGGTAGTGAAACAGAAAAGGTCTTTGCTACCAAGGAAAATATAAAATATTCTATTTTCCTTAGTTGCTACTGTTAACAGATTTCGTACCATTAAAAGGATTTTCTATTCTAAGGGAAGAAGTTGAACAAGAAATTGCCATGGCTCTGGGATTTCGGTAGTACTGGCAGTAGTTTTGGGTGGAAATGCCTGTTATTATTGAGAAGCTTTTGTCATCCAGTCTGCTCTAAAAAAAAACTGAAAGTTAGAATTTATAAAACAGTTATATTAGTGGTTGTTCTGTATGGTTGTGAATCTTGGACTCTCACTTTGAAAGAGGAACAAGGGTGTTTTAGACTAAGGTGCTTAGGAAAATATTTGGAACTAACAAGCAAACGTTCTGATGGGGGCAGATAAAAAAAGTTAAATTTTTTTCTTCTCTCATGTTAATAATGTCAAAAGAAGGGCTTTTACAAATTTTGGCTACTCGGCTGCAATTACGAGGGCCGTAAAAAATAAGTTCGCCAGGGGCCGTTGGCAGAAAAAAACATAATTTCATTGGGAAAATTTATTGGAACAGACACAGCAATTGTTGAGCTATTTTTCAACATATTTTCCATCGGAATTGAGACATTTCTCATATCATGGGATCGACAGAGAGAGGTGCAGACGCAGTCAAACGCTGGTTCCGATCTGAGGCGGCTGACTTCTACGACACAAAAATTGATCCAATGGTATGACAAATGTCTCAATTCCAGTGGGGGATATGTTGATAAATAGCACAACAATTGCTGTATCTGTTTCAATAAATATTTCCATGCAATTGTGCTTTTTTCTATAAACGCCCCCAGGGAAAATCACTTTCTGGACGGCCTCGTAATTGCGGTCGAGTGGCCAAAATTTGTATAAGCACTTCTTTTGACATTATTAACATGGTGAAAGAAAAAAAATTAACTTTTTTATCTGCCCCCATCAGAACGTTTGCTTGTAAGAGGGATGAAGGTACAGGAGAATGCAGAAAGTTACACAACGCAGAACTGCAAGCATTGCATTCTTCATCTGACATAATTAGGAGCATTAACTCCAGACGTTTGAGATGGGCAGGGCATGTAGCCGTATGGGCGAATCCAGAAATGCATATAGAGTGTTAGTTGGGAGGCCAGAGGGAAAAAAAAACCTTTGGGGAGACCGAGAGGTAGATGGGAAGGTAATATTAAATTGGATATGAGGGAGGTGGAATATGATTGTAGGAACTAGATTAATCTTGCTCAGGATAGGAACCCATGACGGGCTTATGTGAGGGCGGGAATGAACCTGCGGGTTTCGTAAAGGCCATATGTAAGAAAGTATTCATGTCGTATTCTTTGCATGGGAAATACACTTTATGTGATATTTTGAGACTATTCTGGTTATTTTTGATGAGTAATAAATGATCAGCAAAAGGAATGAATGCACAGATGTATCTTGGGAGATAAGCAGTCCAAGTTCTACACAAACATATCAGAGTTAAGACAGCAAAGGAATATATACAGATGCTATACTGAGGAGAGTTATGTCCCTGTTGCTTGCATCGGTTTCTCCCATGCTTCTACCCCCTTGTTTGTAAATCTGTTGCCTAGGTTCTAATTCCGCAATGTCTGGATTTCTGGAGACACATTATTCAACTGAGGCTGGTATAAGCGAAAGACTTCTTCCTCGTATCGAGTTTGGACCAGCCATCCCTTCCGTCCTTCCTTCTTCCTTATGGACTAATCTTGTTTCCTTGCAGCTCCCTCCGCTCTTGCCAATACCAAGGGGGGACATCTCCCGCCCACAACATGTGTACATATTCCCAGGAAATAGAAATCTCAAGAGAGGACTTCCAAGGGGAATCGATATATTATGCTGTCTTTCCTCTTATTTGTTTGTTTTATATCTTTTATCTCTGAACTGGAAGCTTGGAAAACTTGTGGTCCGAAGCCCTACATTTGAAACGGTTAATTTATTCGTACAGGGTGTCCTTGCGTTTTTGAAAACTTGAAACACCGGGAAATATCAGGGAATTGGGTAAATTACGGGAAAACGGGGAAATGTCGGGGAATTCTTGAAAACTCTTCGAACTTAATTTTTCTTCGCCGATAATAATAATAATAATAATAATAATAATAATAATAATAATAATAATAATGAGCGTATTCCCAATCTCACCTGTGAGCAATCCGATGGCATCACGGTGTTCCGAATTCCACCGATGACGTTATTGATGCTCCACCGGTGTCGCACCGGTGCCATCAACTTGCAGAGGTGGTGGCAGTCTCCATCAGCCGCCATCAGTGAATCTGATTGGTTCTTGTATAGGGCGGGAATTAGCAGACGAATGACATCGTGCACTGTTGTGTCATGGCGGTGTGTTCTGCTGTATTGCTTGTAATGAGCACAACGTAAAAACAATATGTTAATGGCTTATGAGCGAACATGTCAACGGACCAGTTATTACTACCGGTTCAAGAAATAAATTGTTTGTGCTATCTTTACTTTGAACGAGATGGCAGTATGAAAATTTCGCATAATTTTGCTAGCGTAGCACAGACAACAACTTGTACAGTCGCCATGATAGCCATCGATTTTTCCAGCAGTTTTATTCCTTATTTCGCTGCAACGTGACGTCATTGATGCCACCGGACCGGTGAGATTCGGAATACGCTGAATAATAATAATAATAATAATAATACTTACAATAATACTTAGTTACTTACAAATAGCTTTTAAGGTACTCGCAGGTTCATTGCCGCCCTCACATAAGCCTGTCATCGGTCTCTATCCTGTGCAAGATTAATCCACTCCCTACCATCATATCCCACCTCTCTCAAATCCATTTCAGTATTATCCTTCCATCTACGTCTCGGTCTCCCCAAAGATCTTTTTCCTTCCGGCCTCCCAACTAACACTCTATATACTGTTCTCAATTCGCCCATACGTGCTACATGCCCTGCCTGTCTCAAACGTCTGGTTTTAATGTTCCTAATTAGGCCTATGTGAGGTGAAGAATACAATACGTGCATTTCTGCATTGTGTATCTTTCTTCATTCTCCTCTAATATCATCCTTCTTATCTCCAAGTATTTTCCTAAGCACCTTATTCTCAAACACCCTTAATCTCTGTTCCTCTGTCTAAGTGAGAGTCTAAGTTTCACAAACATACAGAACAACCGTGGTGGTCCTCCAGCTTGGGGGTTGGGGGAAGGGCTAACAACCCATCACCAAAAAAACAGCTTGTTACGAAACCATACAATAGTAATAATAATAATAATAATAATAATAATAATAATAATCATAGTAGGAGGAAGAAGAACAAAGTGCATAACATTTGCTGATGATAAGTCGTTGCTAACAGAAGAGGAGACGATTTTAAGAGATATGCTACTGGAGCTAAATGGCAGCTGTGAACAATATTGGATGAAGATAAATGCAAAGAAGACAAATACCATGGTTATCAGAAGAAAAATGAGGAAGGTAAACGTGCGAATTTGAAATGTGGCAGTGGAACAGGCGTACAGCTTCAGTACTGTTTTAGTTGGTTACTTAACGACGTTGTATCAACTGCTAGGCTATTTAGCGTCGATGGATTGTTGATAGCGACATGGTATTTGGCGAGATGAGACCGATGATTCGCCATAGATTACATTACATTCGCCTTACGATTGGGGAAAATGAGCCCAAGCGGGAATCGAACCCACGTTCGATTGCAACTTCGGACCGGCACGTAAGCGCCTTAGCCGACCGAGCTAATCCGGTGGCTCCTTCAATATGGGGGAGTGTACTATAAGCAGTAATATGAGCACCTGCCAAGAAGTCAAAAGGAGCATAGCAATGGTCAAGGAAATGAGCATCTTCTGCGGACCTCTGCATAAAAGGACTAAGAAGGAGACTAGTGTCCACAGCTGTGGAGTAACGGTTAGCGCGTCTGACTGAGAAACCAGGTGGCCCGGGCTCGAATCCCGGTCGGGACAAGTTACCTGGTTGAGATTTTTTTCGGGATTTTCCCTCAACCCAATATGAGCAAATGCTAGGTAACTTTCGATGCTGAATCCCGGAGTCATTTCACCGGTATTATCACCTTCATTTCATTCACCGGTGTAGCTCAGTCGGCTAAGGCGCTTGCCTGCCGATTCGGGCGCGGGTTCGATTCCCGCTTGGACTGATTACTTGCTTGGGTTTTTTCCGAGGTTTTCCCCAATCGTAAGGCAAATGTCAGGTAATTTATGGCGAATCCTCGGACTCATCGCCAAATACCATCTCGCTATCACAAATCCCATCGACGCTAAATAATCTCGTAGTTGATACAGCGTCGTTAAATAACCAAGTAAAAAAATTCATTTCATTCAGACGCTAAGTGATCTGATATGTTGATACAGCGTCGTAAAATAACCCATAAAAAAAGAGACTAGTGAAGTGCTTCTTGTGGAGTGTGACGTTGTATGAGACAAAAACATGGACATTATGACAAAGTGAAGAGAAACAAATAGAAGCATCTGAAATGTAGGCCTACATATGAAGAAGAATGGAGCACATGAAATATTTTTTTATGCTGAGAACATACTAGATGATAAATTACATGGTTAAAACGCAACGGACGTTTCGAACTAAATTCTGTGTGCGCAATGTTCCAACCAAGCCAGGAGTTCTGTGGATAGTGAGAAAGCTGGAGACAACTGGCTTGCTTCTTAGCGAGAGTGGAGTACCTCAAGTAATGCAAAATTTGAAGGGACCAAACTTGCATTATTGCCAAAACACTGTTGACTGTACTGCATGTTTGCGATATTACGGCGAAACTGCGTACGTTCTGCACAAATATCCAATGTCAATATCACCAAAGGACGACAGTCGTGCCAGGGGTACTTACTTACGGCTTTTAAGGAACCCGGAGGTTCATTGCCGCCCTCACATAAGCCCGCCATTGGTCCCTATCCTGAGCAAGATTAATCCATTCTCTACCATCATATTCCACCTCCCTCAAATCCATTTTAATATTATCTTCCCATCTACGTCTCGGCCTCCCCAAAGGTCTTTTTCCCTCCGGCCTCCCAACTAACACTCTATATGCATTTCTGGATTCGCCCATACGTGCTAGATGCCCTGCCCATCTCAAACGTGCCAGGGGTACCAATATAAATTCTTCCAGAGCCACAGAGATCATAATATTCAATTTCAAGTTTATACTAACTCATAAAGAGAAATTATTAAAATGGTAAAGTTTTATATGGATCGCCCTGTACAATAAACTGTTTGACTTCCTAAATCGTCTTGTGCATACAAGAGAAAAACAAAATAAAAATGTAGCGTATTAAGTTTAAGTTAAGTTACATAATTTGTCCTCCTAAGTACAGACATGGCTCCAAAGTTTACAAAGGATTTCTAGTAGCACGATATTACACCATTAGTATTACGATTTTACAGTTTGACTCTTTTTAAAAGCCCATGCAATCTCTGCAGGTGATCAGAACTTGGCCCGATGTGTGTGTGTACACGCACGCAGATTTTAAAACATTTATGGCCAGCTAAGGAAATCCATACTATTTTATGTATTAAGTACCATAATGACAGAAGTTTGAGTGTGGTGATACCTGTTATACGAAGTGAAGGGTCGGTAACATGATGTATATTTGAACCCTTTTTTCAAGTCTGTAACTTTCAGAGTTTCTGTACCGTGTTTGGAATATGAATCTCGTTCAATGTGTGGAAATTGTCATGACTATAGTCCGGATCAGCTTATTTAATACCGTAAGGGTGAAACGTAACAATTTTTCCCCCATTACTACATAAATTATTAAATTATGATGATTTTTTAGTTTGCGGGTTGAATTTTTCTTTTGCCAACTTCGTTTCGAATTTCGGTACTGAGAAATACTACAACTAGTAGTGATTTTATAACTTATGTTGGCAGCAGTGACACAAATTGTCGGTAGTTTAAATTCTGAAAATTCAAATTGTTCTAGATTTTTTTTTTGATAGTGAAGAAATCTTATATTTTGACATGACTTTCTAAACACTTTCCTTTTCATAATTTACATATGTATGTATTTATTAACACTACAATTGGGTATACACCCGGTGGTAGTGATATATAATATACAATAATTACATTTACATGAAATAAAATAAAATAAACGTAAATGAAATAAAATAAAATAAACGCAAATGAAATAAAATAAAATAAACGTAAATCTATAAATAGTAGATGCAATAAACCTAGGACTATAAATAAAAACTATTCTATAATAATGCCTACGATAAGCAAAAGTAGATCTAACTTATAAGTACTTCTATTTCACCCATCTATTACCAATTTAAATAATTACATATCACCTTAATTAATTACTTACCAACTTAATTACATATCATTTTAATTAATTACATATCACCTTAATTTATTTACATATCATCTTAATTAATTACATATCAACTTAATTATATATCAACTCAATTATATGACACAACTTAAATAATTACACTGCACCTCCAATTAAATTTTCAGTCTAATCTTCTCAACCTTTCCTTAAATGTATTGATTTTAAGAGGACCACCCTGAAAGATTGCCGCAGGTAAGCTGTTCCAGTCTACTATTGTGCGGTTAACAAAGGAAAATTTTGCCACGTCCGTTCTTTGTTTTCTACATTTAAACTTCCTAATATGATCAGTCCTTCCTAAGTGTGATGGTGTTGCTAATCTAGCATTGATATCGGCTTTGTGTCCCATTTGTGCCTTTCTGAATCGATTACTGGAAGCTTGTGAAATTTGAACATACAGTAATTAATTAATATCAATATTAATGTTAATACATAATAGTTATTTTGTGTGTTGCTTTGTGTTGCGGTTACAATTCAAGATTAGAGTCAGGTAGACTAAGTGTAAATAAATATAACATATTTCGTGTGATACATGACCTTAGGTAATCGATAGAAATAAGTTACCATTTCACAGTTTAATTAATTTCTTTTGCTTATAGACTTTTATTACAATAACGGAGTAAGTATTCTTAACCATACATTTCAAAGTAGCATTCATTTTCGGAATTCGTACTAGTCATTTCACGTGATCAAATGAAGTACATTTTTAGGTTAGGTCTCGTAAATCGTAACTGTTTGATCAAAGCAATGAATTTCATGTTGTCAGACAAAATAAATTTTAATACTAGATCACACACTAATCTACTAACTACTAACATAATGTGAGAGAGGCCAGAAGAAAAATATACACTTTCCCAAATTATTGAGCCGTTTAGAAAACACCTCCCAACATAAAGATGAGATGTGGTAAATAAGCAAGACATAGTAATTGTTAATACTATGTGATTATTATTGTTATTATTATATATGACATGATTTTACCCTCTTTTGGTGATATCTGGAATTAGTTGGCAACACTGAAGAGACGGCCAAATTAGCCTTTTGAAAATTGCTCTTACGTGATCCTCACTATAGAGATGGTAAATTTTAACACCTTAAAATAAAAAAATTTAACACTTCAGAAATCAAATCAAACATTTTTAGCACTTTTATTGTTTTAATTAAGCATTTTGCAGCGTTTTTGGATGTAACATTCTTTTTACAAAGCTTGGTGGTAGAAATTTAATGTCATCGATATGTGAACAGGTGCATTTTCTAGATTTTGCAGTTAAAATTCTTCAAAATAAGTGAAAGAACATACATGGTGTAAAATTAGGCCTTTAGTGAAGTTTTGAATGTTAAGAGACTTGTCAAAAAATATGGTGTGATTTTATCCCGACCCATCTCATTACTCAGTTACTCAATACCACGTAGTACAACTTGTTTGTGAACACTGGGCCTAAAGAGATCGCTTAGGCAGCCAATATTCTATCACCAGCACCAGACAGATTAGTTGAAAATTTGATATGACGGTAAAGATAACAACAAAGAGGATATCGGTAGGTCACATTCCTTTGCTATTTATACTGTAAAAGTTGACATGGAGAGGTGACCAAACTATTTTAAAAATGTAGCTTAAAAAATCTGTCTGTGGCAGGTCCTTTAGATATATTCAATTTTTTGTTTCAGAAACATAAAAATGTTTGGCGTTTGATATAGAATAACTCTTCTCGGGTTCTCAGCCAAGTGAGTTGGAGATTTGCTTCCAAGCTTTCGACGGCTAGCTCTGCCATCTTCTTCAGGGAATGAAGTGATGTGGGACTATGTCTAGCCGGTATATATGCAATAGTAGGGCTTCCCGCTGCGGGCCAATCAGGAGCTAGTTCCTAGTCCCGACCGCCAGGCGCATTCTGGTTGGTGGGAGCGGCAGCCAATCAGGAGCTACTTGCTGGTCCCGACTGTCTGCCGTGTGCTGGTGGTCTAAGCGTATTGATGGCAGGTTTCCATGCTGTACTCAGCTGTAGACCCCCGTCTCTGTTGAAATTATTGCCATCTAGCTGGATTTCGATGGCTTCCTTGATAACCAGGTCCCAGTAACCTGATGTCTTGTCCAAGATGGTGGTGGCGCCGAAATCTATCTTGTGACCAGTTTCTAGGCTGTGTTGGGCTACTGCAGACTTATCAGGGTAATATGGTCTTATGCTGCTTTGATGTTGCTTGCAGCGTTCCATAATAGTGCGTCCCGTCTGCCCGATGTAGCATTTCCCACACTCACAAGGTATTCTGTAGACACCAGGTGTCCTGAGACCAAGGTCGTCCTTAACTGGTCTCAGCAAGTTCTGGATCTTTGTGGGCGGCTTATGGATGGTCTTAATCCCGTGTTTTCTTAGCATTCTGCTAATTTTTCCCGAGATGGGGCCGTAGAACGGGATGTATACCATGCCCTTCGTCTCCTCTTGTTCCTGCATTTGGTCACATTTCACATTTATTGTAATTGCAATTACATTAATTGCGAAATGGAGTTCATAATAATTTAAAATATCATCTATTCCACCACTGCAACAAGAATAAAGGAATACTAAAATAAATGGGAAGGATATACCACTAAATTCCAAATACGATATCTAAACAAACTTTTAACTGGGTCTACATTCCACATGAGAGAAGAAACAATGGCCTACTGTGAGACAGAGGCATGCTAGAACGGACCAATAGGCTCACGTCGTGAAGTATAATTATGGTGCTGATATTGTGAAGAATTTCACTTCGAAATAAATTTCTTCTGATCGTAAATCAATCGCATTATTCCTTGTCCCGTATGTTGATTTTTCAAATAATGGAGAGATAAAGTTACGTTCGAAGGAAAGTTTATAAGACAGCCTTAGTTGTGAATTTGGTTTCGTGTAGTGCAACATTTTATTGCCACTAAATAATAAACACAGTATTATAGCAACAAACATTCCCAACAGTGAACTCGATTGGCCATAAGACTAGACGTTAAAGCGACTACCAGTAGGTGAAAGTAAATAAATAAGTTAGGTAAAATATTCTTGTTGTGGTTACAAGAACGCGAATATAATAGAACTTTTGTTTTTAGCTATTCTAGTTTCTGAGAAAATGCCCGTCGATTTATGAAACACTGTAATCATACGCACTAAAATATAAATGAATATTGACCATTTCTGTAAGACAGCACTGTGTAACGCATATTGATCAACTTTTGTTTTATTCCACCCCGTTATAATGTTATTTCAGCTGTTCACATTATATACGCCGCAGTAATGAATATTTCAGCATAAAAACTTCGATACTGGAGACACTCAAGTGTGTGGTTTTGAAGACATTGAAATATTTATGCTTCTTAGACTTTTGTCATTTTCTAGCTATTTATAAATTTATTAGTTTTACTTAATCTGGATATGCAATTACTTGTGTTTTAACAATTTTCTCTTGTGTCTGGTGTAGCCTATTTTGTGGTTATTCATGCTATTTAAAGTATTCAGAGAATTTTTACAGAGGTCAGTGTCTGAAAATGTATAACCTTAAAGTATAAGAAGGAAATGATAGTGGATTGAGATCTTCAACCCCTTACTTCTGATTATTCTAAGTATTTTAGCATAGAAAAAACAGTTTGGACTATAAATAAATTTTTTTCACAAATCGGACTTACGTATCATCTTTAAATTATGCAATATTTTCCCACGGTTTTCGAACGACGATATGATTCTTGGGTTCATATTTGACTATGCATGCCATGGTGATGATTTCTAAGTGGACACTTGAAAAGTCTTTGATTCCAATGAAATTGGATTTATTAAACTAATTTAATGTTAATTTTTCTTAGATATCCACTGTTTGTAATATTCTTCAATAAAAGTAGCTACGTAACCTTGAAGAATATGTATCAGTAATAATACCTATATAATCTTAATTAATATGCTTCTATAATGGTAGTGATATAATTTTGATGAATATGCTTAAGTAATGGTAGTAATATAATCTTGCTTCATATAACTGAATAATGGTAGCGATACAATCTTGATTCATAACTCAATAAAGCTTGATTAATATGCATCAATAATGGTACCGGTACAATCTTGATTCATAACTCAATAAAGCTTGATTAATATGCCTCAATAATGGTAGCGATATAATCTTGATTCATAACTCAATAAAGCTTGATTAATATGCCTCAATAATGGTAGCAATATAACCTTGATTCATAACTCAATAAAGCTTGATTAATATGCCTCAATAATGGTAGCGATATAATCTTGATTCATAACTCAATAAAGCTTGATTAATATGCCTCAATAATGGTAGCGATATAATCTTGATTCATAACTCAATAAAGCTTGATTAATATGCCTCAATAATGGTAGCAATATAACCTTGATTCATAACTCAATAAAGCTTGATTAATATGCCTCAATAATGGTAGCGATATAATCTTGATTCATAACTCAATAAAGCTTGATTAATATGCCTCAATAATGGTAGCGATATAATCTTGATTCATAACTCAATAAAGCTTGATTAATATGCCTCAATAATGGTAGCGATATAACCTTGATTCATAACTCAATAAAGCTTGATTAATATGCCTCAATAATGGTAGCGATATAATCTTGATTCATAACTCAATAAAGCTTGATTAATAATGCCTCAATAATGGTAGCGATATAATCTTGATTCATAACTCAATAAAGCTTGATTAATATGCCTCAATAATGGTAGCGATATAATCTTGATTCATAACTCAATAAAGCTTGATTAATAATGCCTCAATAATGGTAGCGATATAATCTTGATTCATAACTCAATAAAGCTTGATTAATATGCCTCAATAATGGTAGCGATATAATCTTGATTCATAACTCAATGAAGCTTGATTAATATGCCTCAATAATGGTAGCGATATAATCTTGATTCATAACTCAATGAAGCTTGATTAATATGCCTCAATAATGGTAGCGATATAATCTTGATTCATAACTCAATAAAGCTTGATTAATAATGCCTCAATAATGGTAGCGATATAATCTTGATTCATAACTCAATAAAGCTTGATTAATATGCCTCAATAATGGTAGCAATATAACCTTGAATCTGGCCTCCCAACTAACACTCAATAAGCGTTTCTGAATTCACCCATACGTGTTACATGTCCTGCCCATCTCAACGTCTAATGTTCCTAATTATGTCAGGTGAAGAATACAATACATGCAGTTCTGCACTGTGCAACGTTTTCCATTCTCCTGTAACTTCATCCTTCTTACCCCCAAATAGTTTTAAGCACCTTATTCTCTCTTCCTCTCTCAAAGTGAGAGTCCAAGTTTCACAACCATACAGAACAACCGGTAATATAACTGTTTTATAAATTCTAACTTTTATCTTTTTTTGAGAGCAGACTGCCTGACAAAAGCTTCTCAACCGAATAATAACAGGCATTTCCCATATTTATTCTGCGTTTAATTTCCTATCGAGTGTCATTTATATTTGTTACTGTTGCTCCAAGATATTTGAATTTTTCCACCTCATCAAAAGAATTAATTTCCAGTTTTTATATTTACATTTCGTACAATGTTCTGGTCACGAGACATAATCATATATTTTGTTTTTTCGGGATTTACTTCCTTGCTTGCTTCAAGTAAAACTCCCATGTTTTGCCTAATAATTTGTGGGTTTTCTCGTAACATATTCACGTCGTCCGCATAGACAAGCAGCTGATGTAACCCGTTCAATTCCAAATCCTTTCTGTTGTCCTGGACTTTCCTAATGGCATATTCTAGAGCAAGGTTAAAAAGTAAAGACGATAGTGCATCTCCTTACTATATAGCAACAATAATATCATCAGCATCATCACGGTGTTCTTCTTATTGAAGAAGGGAACTGTTGACACTCCTGGTTTTTAATTCTGGATACAGTACAAAACAACAGGAGGGTTAGACAAAATATCCTTGTATAAACAGCTATTCGTGTGTTTCCATCGTCACATTTCTTCGGACTAGAGTCCTGTTGCTTGTAATTACGCGTGCTGTGAATGGCTAATACACATCTCATAATGTATTATGGCTACTTCCCCATTTGTCGGCATGTACATTAATCATAAGCATTCGACCCGTTAACAAACAAGATATTGACAGTGCTTTGTGCTAGACGACGTGACGTATTGCGGCCGACTCTTCATCTTAACAGCATCTGGTGACCGAGTTTTTGGCCAGCCAAGCAGCTATCCTAGTTACCCCTGCTCTTGCCTTAGACGGCACCTCTGTCTAAGGGGTGATGTTTCTGCCTGTCGAATTTGGCCATGTTACTATATTTCTTCTGTTTTCTACATACTTTTTTTTTATTTGATGTAGGCTGCAATTCTTATGTTTGCGAATTTGTTTGTGTGTTAGAATTGTCATCGAAAACTATCTACAGCGTGAAAAAAGTTCATGAAGTATCGCCCATATTTTGCTGTGTAGGGCTATTTCGTTATTGATCTGAATGAAGGGGGGGAAGAGTCGATGAGAATTGGTCAAACATTTATTTCGTTGTGTTTGTATTCACGCTATTTCTCTGCAGTTTTGTTGGATAACACGCTAGAATTGCTCTTACTTTTTAATGGTAAACTAACATCTTCTTTCTCTTTTCGATGTGGGAATGATTCGAAAGACTTAAGGTCGTCTACCTCCAGCCTCTATTATTTCCTTCGATTTTTATTCCAAACGTAATGTAACATAATTGTTCATTAATAAAACATTTTCAATCGACAAGCAATTTTCTTCCTTAAACGTATCTATCGTTATAAATTGGTTTGTACCAACTGTCTAACCATATTTATGCAAAGCTGTAGATTTGTGATCCACAGAACCAAGGGTTCAAAGAGTGAGATTTACAGTCATTTGAAGTTTTAGTATAGCAGTTCATTATTGACACATCTACTATACTTCAGTTCAATAGAATACATACTTGATGTATATATTGTTATATCGAGATGTTTTTTCATAACATACTTACGAAACGAATACGTGTTATATTTGTATTTGTGTATCTGTAAAGCCTTGGTAGCATTTTATGTGATCATAAATACAAACAACTACTAAAAGAGAGAGTAACTCAAGTTCTACCCTATCATGGTTGCCCTAGTTACCTACCTATTATCAGTTATTTTTAGTCAGCAAGAAGGATGTAAAGATGAAAATACAATCTGGTTTAATACTTGAAAAATTTGAATCAGTTGCTTCTTCTTCCTTTGTGCATTTTTGAGTGACTTGCCCATTCCGCAAATTGGTATTTCCATCTACATTAGGGTCTTTCTAAATCCCTCCTTCCTTGCTGTTGGTAATGTAGTGCTTTTAAAGGTAGCCGTTCCTCTGGCATTCTTACAAGTTGGTTGTACTTCAATTGATAATTTTGAATGTCATTTGTTATTTTTTCAACTCTCCATTGATTGGGCAAATTCGCTTTTCATTCTTTCTCTTGACGTTACACTAGAAGAATCTCATTTGCAAGCTGTTTATATTTGATTAATCCTTAAGGCGAAGGGTCCAACATTCACTATCGTAAAGGAGGGCTGGTTTTGAAGTTATGTTGTGAAATCTAATTTGAATCAGTTACTCTTCTCCAGAGTGAATACCGTCATGTTTAATGATGATCAGCCTTATGAAAACTGCATTCGCCGGTTAGATAAACAGTTCGAGTGTTTTGAAGTCTTCCGAAGAAATTTTATTCGCAATCCCAAGAAATGATTGTGCAAGTGTGCTCAAAAAGTAGACGTTTGGAAGACGACAGTCCATAAAGTGTTGAGGAAACATTTTCATTTTATTGCCTAAAAGCTTCAATTGTTACATCACTCCATCCTTATCGCAAAAGATTGAATTTTGCCGCCTTTGTGAAATCGACAATGACGAACCAGTTTTAGGTCTATAATATTCAGTATCGAGGCCACCCTCATGTTCATCAACACAGCATGAGAATGTGGGCCCATGAAAATCCACATACCATTATTGGACATGAGCTTCTCTTACAAGAGATAAAGTGATTGGTCCCTTTTATTTCGTAGAACCTACTGGAACGGGCGACGTGTGAGTAACTTTCAGAAGCTACGGGGATTTTACCAAATTCGGTATTCCGTATTTTGACAAAGAATTTGAAGAGAAAAATTTCTGCACGATGACTGCTGCTGAACAGAAGTAGAAACACCTGGACATTGCAATCTTGCTGAAAGGACCATCACGAAAACAGTAGCCCAACGAGAAACTATATTACGGTCCACTGTAAGTTCACCACAAATTCCACTCAAAGCACTGTGGAAGTGTGGATTTCTATGGGGGAATTTTCCACGTAAAGATTCGATCTTTGGTCTTCAATCGTCACAGTACCCGAGACACGTGTAGGCTCCATTTCTAGCTCTCGTTACCTAAACACAGAGTATGCTATGGATGAAACGAACACACATGCTTCTTCCTCAATCCTTAAACTGCATCTGACATAATTTTCTTTGGTGTTGCGTTATTCACTTCACAGTTCTGCAATGCTGTGCATTATTTATGAAACGACCCTCGTACCTTAACCCCTTCAGTCCTGAATTTATATTTAAAAAAATGAAAAAAAAAACTGGACACATAATCATTCTGGGGATCAAAATTCCCAAATCAAGTCTTCACAGAAAATCAAAATTTGGGAACAATTTTGACCTCAGCGGCCCCAAAATTTTAAATTTTATTTTTATTTCAGGTATAGAAATGTTTCAAAAATAATATTCTACATTATATCACATTGAATTTTTCAAAATATTAAAAGTAACGAAGACATTCGAAAAAAAAAAAAACAACAACAGTGTATACTATAACGTACATCAGGCCTGAAGGGATTAATGTTGTCTATCATCTGATTTCTTCTACCTCGAACTTTTCTTCCGTTCACCATTTCTTCTAGTGAAGCCTTCAGTAGGCAGTTTCTTCTTAGTCAGTGACACAGTTAATGACAGTTATAGAAATATTAACTGAAAAGAGAACAATCTTACAATATATGAAAAAGAGTAAAGATTTTTTATGAAATATGAAAATTTTACCAAACACTTCATGAATTATGAAATATTTCTGGTGTTATATGCATTCTACAGAGGGTTTGAAATTGAACGGGTTACATCAGCTGCTTGTCTATGCGGATGACGTGAATTTGTTAGGAGAAAATCCACAAACGATTAGGGAAAACACGAAAATTCTAGTTGAAGCAAGTAAAGCGATAGGGTTGGAAGTAAATCCCGAAAAGACAAAGTATATGATTATGTCTCGTGACGAGAATATTGTACGAAATGGAACTATAAAAATTGGAGATTTATCCTTCGAAGAGGTGGAAAAATTCAAATATCTTGGAGCAACAGTAACAAATATAAATGACACTAGGGGGGAAATTAAACGCAGAATAAATATGGGAAATGCGTGTTATTATTCTGTTGAGAAGCTTTTGTCATCTAGTCTGCTGTCAAAAAATCTGAAAGTTAGAATTTATAAAACAGTTATTATACCGGTTTTTCTGTATGGTTATGAAACTTGGACTCTCACTTTGAGAGAGGAACAGAGTTTAAGGGTGTTTGAGAATAAGGTTCTTAGGAAAATATTTGGGGCTAAGAGGGGTGAAGTTACAGGAGAATGGAGAAAGTTACACAACGCAGAGCTGCACGCATTGTATACTTCACCTGACATAATTAGGAACATTAAATCCAGACGTTTGAGATGGGCAGGACGTGTAGCACGTATGGGCGAATCCAGAAATGCATATAGAGTGTTAGTTGGGAGGCCGGAGGGAAAAATACCTTTGGGGAGGCCGAGACGTAGATTAATCTTGCTCAGGATAGGGACCAATGGCGGGCTTATGTGAGGGCGGCAATGAACCTCCGGGTTCCTTAAAAGCCAGTAAGTAAGTTATTTGCATTCTACACATTGTGAATAATGAAAATGTTTGTACTCGTATTGCTAGCAGGAATTGTTTATAATACGAAATTTCATATTTTGCGTGTCTCTAGTGAAGATATTTGAGTTGTACCAAATACCCATCGGCTACTGAGCTGTGGGAATCAGCTGTCCAAATCCGCAGCCTGCAGTCATGTGAGAATGTTAATAACGCTTCGGTTTCTGAAATGTCATGGGAATGCAGGAAGTGGTGAAACGTGAACTTGACCCTGACATTCGGGCTGGTCAGTGTTTATTACATCTGTGACCCGATTCTGTCCATGCATCCCATTATAGTCATCCATGTACTTCCTATTTGCGTGAGCTCGCTATTTTTCCAAAGTGAGAAGGACTATGAATTTGAATATGTATCGTACAAGAGAGGAAGTGCGTAATTTATATTAGTAGGTCTATACTTCTCTACTTTCATAATCCTTTTGAAGAGATGGCAAAAATTTCATTGTTGTTCATATTTGTAGACCTATACATTGCCATTTGGTTAATCATGTTTTAATTTTCAGATATATTTCTTACCTGTGGTATCATTTTGAAGAGGTGGTAATAGTTATTTGTGATAAGAGTTTCGTAACGAGTCATATTACAATACGAGATTGGAAAGTTGTCAATATCTGCAATAGTTTTTTAGTTATGATTTAAAAGACAGGATGCTGCAACTTCAGTCCCTCCTGACAGTGGATAGAGCCACTCCCACTCCAATAAATGTCAATTTTTTCGAAACAATATTTCTCAGACCAGCTGATTAGCAAGAGTTCGGAGATTAAATTTCTCATACCGGTAACCTTCTTAGTAATGGCTGTTTGTTCGTAAACACAAGAATGTGATTTTTTGCTTCAAGAATTTGTAGTCTACATAAAAATGTTTAATACCATTTCTCGTAAATTATATTTTCAAGAAACGTTTCCCTGATAACTCAAAAACTATCCAACATTCTATGATGCATTTTTTTGTGTGTATTTATGCATGTCTTAGCTTTTAAATGATGCAAAATCACTTCTCTATCTTGGATAAATTTTCTTATAAAAATAAATTAATTTTAAAAATGGTGAAATATCAGTATATTGCCTTGACATAAAATAAAATAATATATTTATCAAGGAATATAGTTGAAAGAGCATGATATTGTAAACATGAGCTTCAGCAATAAAATAAAAGAGAGAGAACATGAAAAAGTTGGAAAGTGTATGAGTTATGATGGAAACGCTTCATCACTGGACAGTGAACTACCACCATTTTGGATTTTGAAAAAATATACAAATAATTTTTTTATTGTAAAAATAATTTTTTCATATAGCAGGAGGACAGTGTTTTACACCTATTAATTTCAATTATTGCACAAGTTACAGTAATAGACCAAAAAAAAAAAAAGGTTGAATATTTCCAAAATTTTACAGTTTACAGTTGTAAAAGTTTTGTAAATATTCAACATTTTTTTTCCTCCATTACTGTATCTGTACAATAATGAAAATTGGTATGTGTAAAACACTGCCCGTCTGAGATATATATATATATATATATATATATATATATATATATATATATATATATAAAGATTGTATCATTATCCATTTAAATTAAAACAGACGCTGGTACAGACACTCATTCTACCTCACTTCGATTATTGCGACGTTTTGTTCAGTGATCTCAGGATTGATTCCGCCCAGAAACTACAGCGTGTTCATAACGCGTGCGTCCGCTTCATTTGTAATGTTCGATACTATGATCATATCTCACCTTCTTTCGAGAAGTTATCATGGCTTAGGTTACATGAGAGGAGAAATCTGCACTCACTTTCTCTCCTATATCGAATTATGCACACTTCATCCCCCTATTATTTATTCTCTCGTTTTCATACTCTCTCTCGCTATCATAATATTAATACTCGATCAAAACGCGATAACACGCTAGAAATTCCACTTCACACGTCATCTCTGTATTCCTCATCTTTCACTGTTGCTACCTCTCGTCACTGGAACTCTCTGCCGCCTGAAGTCAAGGGCTGCCGAACATTGAAATCTTTCAAATCCAAGTTAGAAAATTATCTTATGACGAGTTGCCAAACTAACTTACTATTATGACAAGTGTTGTATTGCATGTTTCCACGTATTCACATTTTTTTTATGTTCTAGTGATATTTAACTTATTTCATATTTTTGTTTTCATATTTTCCGATAATGGTATATATCTAATGTGATAAGTTGAGCTATATATAAACATAATTTTCCTTACTGTGTATACTTAAAAATATTGTATTCATTGTATGCTTTGTACTGCACTATTGTATTACTACTATTAGTATTATTATTACTATTAGGCCTGTTATTATTTTATTTATTATTATTATTAATAATATTATTATTATCATATTATTATCATTACTATTATTATTAATATTATTATTATTATCAATAATTGTCTTATTTTTTTATACTTTGTAGGCCTCATTTATTTTTGACCTGCTGTTCACATTTTATTATGCTTTTTTCTTTCTTTCTGTACGTTATATATTATGTCTGATTTCTTCTTACTTATTGTTTACATTTTATTATTATTATCTTATTCAGTTTTGTGTGTACTTTGTAAATTTGTAGTGTTTCTATAACGCAGTTTTTACTCCTGGTTGAGTGTTAGAGAAGGCCGTATGGCCTTAACTCTGCCAGGTTAAATAAATCATTATTATTATTATTATTATTATTATTATTATTATTATTATTATTATTATTATTATGTGATTTTTACTTACAAAAAATAATTTATATATATTTTTTTTTCAATTAAAAAAGGTGGCAGTGATGAAGCGTTTCCCTGATAATTCATAAACTTGTTAACTTTTTTCATATTCTCTCTCTTTTATTTTATTGCTGAAACTCATGTTTACAATATCATGCTCTTTCAACTACATTCTTTAATAAATAATTTTTTTTTTGTGTTAGAAGAAAATACTGATATTTGGCCATTTTTGAATGAATTTATTTTTTTATGAGACAATCTATCAAAGGTAGAAAAATGATCTTGCATCATACTGTAGATATGACATGCATAATTACACACAAAAAATTTAATCACAGAATGTTGGGTAGATTTTGAGTTATGTAGAAAACGCTTCATCACTATACAGTCAACTGAATTTTGTAAATAATTTTTTTTAGTTCGTAGAAATGTTTTTTTCATATAGCAGAAGGACAGTGTTTCACACATACTAATTTTCATTATTGTATAAGATACAGTAATGGAGGGGAACAAAAATGTTGAATATTTCCAAAATTTCACTGCTTAAGTTGTACCTAATCCCTTAAAAAAGATAATTAATTTAAATCAGAAGAAATGTCTCAAATTTTGGAGCGGACTTGGGAAACGGTATCAGCGAACAGGAAGTTGTGCTCCAGTTTGTTATAATCGCGTCAAGGGCGTGGGGCCCAGTCCCTCTGAGGTTGGCCTCTGGTCCAGACGCACAGGGGCTAATGAAGTGGTTAAGGGTTTACGAAATGTTTACACTGGCCATATGTAATGACTGTGGCACAAGACAGCTGCGGCGGCGGGGGTGGTTTTTATAAGGGTGGCTGCTGCGGGGGATTTGTCGCGTGCCGTCGTCTTCTTCTTCTTATTTTAATTCGTCTCATATGGCAGGACGAGGTTGGTCTTGCAGCTGTTGACCCACCACTTGATATCTCTCCTTACGAACCCGATATCCACAGCGGAAGAAGGGCGTAAGCAACAGCACCGACTGCTTGTGTATATAACTTGTTTGAGTCAGGTATTACGAATCTTTTAAATGTTCTGGGTTCGAAGCCAAAACTGTACCGCGGATTTCCGGTTACTGAGGTTTATCTTACTGTAAATCTTTTGTCAAACATGCAGTGAGTGAAGCACAGCTTTAACTCTACGTGAGAGCCACTGCCATAGTCTTTCATTGCAAATCCAGCATTATCCAAACTTCTCTATTTTCCGCCATCTTCTTATAGTCTCCGCATAAATTAAGGTGATATGTAATTAATTAAGGTGATATGTAATTACTTAAATTGGTAATGGATGGGTGAAATAGAAGTACTTATAAGTTAGATTTACTTTTGCTTATTTTTTTATTTTTTTAGTAGATTATTTTACGACGCTTTATCAACATCTAGGTTATTTAGCGTCTGAATGAGATGAAGGTGATAATGCCGGTGAAATGAGTCCGGGGTCCAGCACCGAAAGTTACCCAGCATTTGCTCATATTGGGTTGAGGGAAAACCCCGGAAAAAACCTCAACCAGGAGACTTGCCCCGACCGGGAATCGAACCCGGGCCACCTGGTTTCGCGGCTAGACGCGCTAACCGTTACTCCACAGGTGTGGACTCTTTTGTTTATCGTAGGTGTTATTATGGAATAGTTTTTATTTATAGTCCTAGGTTTATTGCATCTACTATTTATAGATTCACGTTTATTTTATTTTATTTCATTTACGTTTATTTTATTTTATTTCATTTACGTTTATTTTATTTTATTTCATTTACGTTTATTTTATTTTATTTCATGAAATTGTAATTATTGTATATTATATATCACTGCCACCGGGTGTATACCCAATCGTAGTGTTAATAAATAAATAAATACATACATACATACATACATACATACATACATACATACATACATACATACATACGATCCATATAGGCCATCTTAATGTCGTCTATCATCTGATATCTTCTTCTGCCCCGAACTTTTCTCCCGTTCACCATTCCTTCCTGTGCATCCTACAGTAGGCAGTTTCTTCTCAGGTAGTGACACAGTCAATTTCTTTTTCTCTTTCTGATCAGTTTCAGAATCTTTCTTTCTTCACCCACTCTTTCTAGCACAAATTTATTCCTTATTCTATCTGTCCATTTCACGCGTTCCATTCTTCTCCATATCCACATTTCAAATACTTCTAGTCGTTTTTCTTCACTTAGTCATAATTTCCATGTCCATGCCGTGCCACATTCCACACAAAGCACTTCACTAGTCTCTTAGGGTGCTATTCATAGACATTTCGCTAGCCCGGGCTACGAGCGTGCTAAACAGGATTCATATCATATCATATCGCTGACACTGGTTTATGAATACGAAAAACGTTAGTTCGCTGATCATTCACCGAAAGCCCGCGCTAAGAATGTCTATGAATACGGCCCTTACTTATTTTCCCAGAGGTCCTCAGAAGATGCTCCTTTTTCTATTAAAAGGTTACTGTGTCATTGCTATCCTCCTTTTCACTTCCTGGCAGCATCTCTTACTACTGCTATAGCACACCTCAAGTATTTGAAGCTGTCCACTTGCTCTACTGCCTTATTTCGAATTCGCAAGTTCACATTATTTAGTTTTCTTCTGATAACCATGGTCTTCGTCTTGTTTGCATTTATCTTATATCAGTAGGCCTACAGTAGTACATCCCGCTTGACGATATGTGTCAAAGGAAGAACAACTGTTGCATACAACTCAAGTTTGATTAGTGTATATGTTACTAGTCAGCGATGTATGCAATAGAGGGAGAAAGAAACTGGGCACTCTACCTCATTATATTCTGGCTTAGTTACCTCGTTAGTGGTGCCTCATTATTGGTGTCACTTGTGAGGTTCGAACAAGTCCTCGGACTGTTGATAAACATATATACACTGCTCCATCTATTTAGTATAATGCGTTTGAGTCTAAAGAAAGCAGTGAAATAGTACAATGTGGTCTGTGACGAGAATCCAGGCCCCCGCATACCGGTAAGGCATCATGTCATAAACACGTTTACGTCTTAGTATTTCTGACAAAGTAAATATTGTGATAGCGACGTGAGATTCGAA
Organism: Periplaneta americana; assembly: GCF_040183065.1. Taxonomy (NCBI): domain Eukaryota; kingdom Metazoa; phylum Arthropoda; class Insecta; order Blattodea; family Blattidae; genus Periplaneta; species Periplaneta americana. Next base: position 176,460,580 of record NC_091122.1, read on the forward strand.
CTCACGACCAGCGTCCCGCAAGAAAGCAGATCGCGCGGAGCACGGAGGAATGGCGCGCGGCGGAAAGGGGAAAGGGCCAACGCGGCGAGAGAGTGGAGCGAGAGTGCGCGCGCAACTGCTGCGTACGCAGTGAATGGGGAACGGACCTTCCCGACTCTTCGAGAAGTCCGTCGAAGTGGAGATATCCAGATAATTCTCTACATACCTGTAGAAATTTCTCGCAACTATGATTTTGCTATAAAAGAAGAAGCGCCAGCGAACTAGAGAGTTTTCAGTTATTCAGTCAGTGAGAAAGCCAGAGCAAGGAAGCCAGTCTTGTGCACCGGAGTTCGACTCGAGTGTGCGTCCGCAACTGCGTCAGCAGCCGAAGGCCTGAGTTCGAGTGCAGTGGACCTCAGTTGGAGGGACCTGAGTTCGAGTGCAGTGGACCGCAGTTGGAGGGACCCGAGTTCGAGTACAGTGAACTGTCTCTGAAGATCTGTGGTTCGAGATACTGTGAACTCGAGTGACTGAGATAGAAGAACTGTGAACTGAGAACTGGTAGTTCTGATTTGTAAATAGTGCTTTGTAAATATTAGTTAAGATTAACAGTTCATTGTTGTGCGTAATAGTCCAAGTAAATTGTCATTGTCGTCGGTGGAGTGCTATAACGAATACTGTGTTGAGTGAAGATCCAATTGTTGACGAGAGCGTTTAAGGTGAATTGTAGAAAGGAATTATTGTTGTGACGAATAAATTACATTGTTGTTACTAATAAAATTCACAATATTACTCATTGTCTTGAAAACAGTGCAAATATAAAAGATATTGCTGCAGACTTTAAGATAATATTTATTTACTTATTTATTCACTTATTTACTTATTTATTTATGTACAATGTGTATTTATTTATTATTGTACCTTATAGATAGATATATTCTAGGAAATAAAATTAATTTGCAAATCTAGTCTTTCAGGTAGAGCTCCCTGTAAAGCAGATTTTGAATCATTTCAAGGGAAAAATTGTTCCGGGGCCGGGTATCGATCCCGGGACCTTTGGTTGAACTTACCAGCGCTCTGCCAACTGAGCTATCCGGGAAATCCACCCGACACCGTCTCAACTAGGCAAAAGTTGAGACGGTGTCGGGTGGATTTCCCGGGTAGCTCAGTTGGCAGAGCGCTTAGTTGAGACGGTGTCGGGTGGATTTCCCAGGTAGCTCAGTTGGCAGAGCGCTGGTACGTTCAACCAGAGGTCCCGGGATCGATACTCGGCCCCGGGACAATTTTTCCCTTGAAATTATTCAAAATTAATTTGTATTAACGCTATAGACCTATTAGATTCACTTTTTATAATGAATTAACAACTCTTAAATACTCATTCACGTATAATCTTTTTTTACTGTCCACAGTAGGCTTATTCCTTGATTTTCATGCTCTGCCTAAACATGATGCTTATCGATTGCAGGGGACTTGCTTCACGTGTTGTATCTAAGTTAGTAAATATTGGCTTTCTCATGTTGACGGGCAGTGTACTAATCGTTTGAATATAAATTTGATAACTCTGCGATGAAATGAAATATATTCCATAAAGTGTCTCGAATTAGGCCTATATATCTTAGTCTACTGTAACAGTCCATGATTTTGTACTCCAGTAAAGTAAATTGAGTCTTTGTAAACTGAAGTGCAGTACATATCTATTAGTTGTTCCACAAAGGGCATGGCAATTGGCATGAGTGCTTAATGTGCTTGTAAACATTTGCTTGTTTTGATGTCTCTTCACCAAGTAAATATGCGACTGGAGTAGTTAATTGATTGGGTCTTCATCATCCGGCATTTTGCATCAAATATTCCGTTAGTATGGGTATTTTATTAACCGGAACCTCGCGTGCAGAGCTCCTGTATTCGTTTCACCGGCTGTTTAATAGTGTTCCAGCGCCCGGCAGACAATCACGATTTATAAAAATCCTCCGTAATTTGATTACCTCTGTATGTTGTGTTTACGTCTGTTGTATGGATACTGCAGGGGATAGAGACGTGGGGTGGGGAAGGATTAGCTCGTACGGTTACACAATAGAAACACGTGATTTGCTGACAGGATTAGCAGAGCAACAGTTTGAATTAATAGCCCAAATGATGTACATCGTTTATGTTGCTCCTGCATACTTGTCACGTAATTCGATTGCGTTCAAAGGTAAATTCGCTTGCTCACTATCATCATCATCATCATTATCTTCATCAAACTTTTTGTTTTGCTCTTGTATGTTATTTATTGGTTTGAATTAAGTTACTGTATTTAGTAAACTGTCCTTGTAAATTTTTTGTTATAAGATTTTAATAAAAAAAAGCCGCCCTAAATAAGGGTTCGACTAGATCGGCCTACTAATCAATTCATAAAGAATAATCATGAAAACCAATTGTGTGACAATTCGAAAGGAAAAAGAAAACATTAAGATAAATGATATGAAAACATAGGAAATCATTTAAAATAAAAGTTTGTTGGGTACAAATGATTACTAATTATAGCTAAGGATGATTTTAACACATGAGATCCTATGGCATCAATCGTTGCATCAGAAATTTTAAATTGTTTAAGTTGATTTAAAGTTTCTCATGGGATCGTGCCACGGGCACCGAACATGAGCCCAAAAACTGTCCAATGTGTAATGTGGTATTGTGCTCCAAGATGCTGACAACAAGGCTCATATATGACTTGTTTTTCACGACACACCTCTTGTGGCTGTTGCTCATGCATCTCGAAACGGATTGTGGGATCAAGAATGACACCCTTATCCTTCTGCCGATCAATTATGATGATATCAGCCCGTCTAGTAGAGCCATCAGAAGAGACGCAACCAACCTCCTCATAAACCTCATAGGAAGCATTCTGACGGATTGAAGCTGCGATGAGAGAACGAACCGTGTTATGTCTGTTGATTCGGAGCAATTCTCCATGATGGCAGAAACCCAAGACGTGAGGAAGCGTTTCTTGCTCGTCGCATCTTCTGTAACGCGTAAGACCACACCGTACACGAGCCTGGCTCTTACGGCAATGGCTAGAAACATTTTTGTTTTATAATTTTAATTTGTAGCTAGCTAGCTAGTTAAATAATTGAATATTTCCTGCTCCGATTTGCTTTAAAAAAAACTACGCATTCTGTTCAGATTTTCAGAGTTTGTATTAGCTTAAGTTGAACTCTTCAACGTTTCTTCCATAAGCTAACATTCCATTAGATGTCCTGTGTTCCTCAGTATGTACGAGCATATTTGCCTTCTTGATTCTTTTGGTATATACAAGCACTTTATTATTATTATTATTATTATTATTATTATTATTATTATTATTATTATTACATCTACGTATGCACTTACTTACAAATGGCTTTTAGAGAATCCGGAGGTTCATTGCCGCCCTCACATAAGCCCTCCATCGATCCCATCCTGAGAAGATTACCAATCCCTACCATCATATCCCACTTGCTCAAATCCATTTTAATATTACACTCCTATTAACGTCTCGGCCTCCCAAAGGTCTTTTTCCCTCAGGTCTTCCAACTAACACTCCATATGCATTCCTGCATTCACCCATACGTGCTTCATGCCCTGCCTGTCTCAAACGTCTGGATTTAATGTTCCTAAATATGTTAGGTGAAGAATACATCTGCATATATACGGTTTTTCAAAGGTAACGCATAATTGCAATTAAAATTGAATGAGGGGATTTCGGACAAAACCTTGATTTTATGAAAACAAAATATTTTTGCGAATATTGTTGTGCGAGTGATGTCGTCATCGAGAACATTTTTAAATGACCCAAGTATTTTTTATATCGTGTGAAAAAGCGTAATTGTAACCCATAATTTTAATAATTAGAAAAAAATGAGATCTGTAGTTATACTGTTACTATTAAAGGGAAGAGAGAATTTTATTATACACTGATTGTCAATGCCTCAGTTTTATTTTTTCTTCCTCCGTAGTTTTAAGTGTTTATTTTAAGAGTTTAAGAGTCGATGGTAGAGTTGTGTTGAAAATACGTTGTGAGTTGGTTAAAATGTATGGAGAAATTCGGCTTTTGCGCGAAAAGGTACCGAAAGTCGTAAAAGGAAATTTTACAGGAGAACAAAAGAACGAATTTGCGGTGTAAAAATTGCATTTCTATGTTTTGGCATCTTGCGCTATTTGTAGGCTTTTTCTTACATACTAAACTAGGACGTAGTTTCACACAGTGATTCTTTTAATATCTAAATCTTTCTTATAGTTGCTAAGAAAACAAATGAAAACTTTAATTGCATTTTCCTCGAAAAGTGCGTAATTGAATATCAATATTCAATAAGTCGACCTGGTTGGCAAGTTGGTATAGCGCTGGCCTTCTATGCCCAAGGTTGCGGGTTCGATCCCGGGCCAGGTCGATGGCATTTAAGTGTGCTTAAATGTGACAGGCTCATGTCAGTAGATTTACTGGCATGTAAAAGAACTCCTGCGGGACAAAATTCCGGCACACCCGGCGACGCTGATATAACCTCTGCAGTTGCGAGCGTCGTTAAATAAAACATAACATTTAATAACAATAAGTGATATACAATATTGAAAACTATAGCACCTAGAACCATGATTTTTTTTAAATGCTCAGTATATCATCCTCTTTTTGAAACCACAGGAAAAAAAAAAAATGAAAAATCCGACTTTAGGCCCCATTTCCCGCAACTAGTCACAATACGTATTTGTGTAGGCCTATCTCTGTGCAAAACTTCATTTTGTTCTATACATACTATTGTAATGGTTGCTATGGCAGCAATTTGATGATATTTTTGTTAGTTTCTGTATTATGAAAGTAGTTTTATTGCTAGAATCAACATAAAACGTGGTTTTCTTAACAGAAAATCTATACTAATAATAAATCTGTAGCCGAAATTTTTCTGGTAATTTTCGATTTTCCAAAAATAATTGCTCCTAACATATATAATTAACCGCCCTGAAACCGAAAATCGCTTTTTTGAAATTTTTGTTAGTATGTCTGTCTGTCTGGATGTTTGTTACCTTTTCACGTGATAATGGCTGAACTGATTTATATGAAAATTGGAATATAAATTAAGTTCGTTGTAACTTAGAATTTAGGCTATATGGCATTCAAAATATTTGATTTAAAAGGGGGGTTATAAGGGGGCGTGAATTAAATAAATCTAAATATCTCGCTTATTATTCATTTTCATGAAAAAATTATATAACAAAAGTTTCTTTAAAATAATTTCCGATAAGTTTTATTCCATGCAAAAGTTTGATAGGACTGATATTTAATGAGATAAATGAGTTTCAAAATTATAATAACAACGCCATCTAAGGCGGTGTAATGAAATAAAAAACAAATGACTTCGTCTATAAGGGGCCTTGGACAATAGCAATCGAAAGCTATGAAACATAGCCTACAGAGAATGTTTCTGTGTTTGTATGAAGTAATATTGGAAGCTAAAGTAACCGATTTGTATAATTAATTATTATTAATTCACCATTGGAAGGTGTAGTTTCTCTATATGGACAGAATGCTATAATGTTAGTCTATTACAGTAACTTCTGAGTGAATCGAGGACAGGTAAGATTAAAATAGATTCTTATGCACAGGAAACGTGATAGGCATTCGTTTCCTGTATTTCCTAAAATAATTTTTATGACCAAATGAGTGGTCTCTAGATCAAAATGATCGCATTTTAATATTTTAAATACAATTTAAATTAAGTAACATAATAAACGGTTTATCCTTCTATCAAACACGAATGTTCCCTGGATCAAACGTCCTATTTTAATTATGTAATTACTTTATATTTATTTCTAACGGGTGCAGCGGAGCGCACGGGTACGGCTAGTGAGAGAATAAAATTGAGAGCCTGATTATGAAGGAATTTGGTGACAGAAGACGTACGCAACAAGAGACAAGCATACTTTTAGCGAACGCATCCAAATCGGTCACCTATTTCTCAGTTACCGTAACTATGAATAGAATATATCTCAAACATCCCATTTTCTTCTAAGGTAAGAACAACATCTTTGCATTGATTTCGTCAATAAAACTGCTAGAATAATTAAAATGGTAATATGTTTTATATTTTATGCGTAGATTTAAATTTACTCTTGCATTTCGTTAGGCCTCATATGGCGGTCGTGTAGTGGTTTGGTGTCCCTGAATTTGAACGAGAGGTGATTATGCCACCGTTTGAGCTGGAGTTAGACCTGTCTTTATATGAGCGGTGGATTTATTTTTAACCCACATGCATCCAGGTTCCTGTCAAACACGTGGGGGCCCGGACGCCTGTCTGCGGAGGCCAAAGGTCATCTCCCGCCAGTTGTTCTCATACTGTCACCCATTCGTCAACCGTCTTGAGTACTTTCTTCAACAAACCTCTCGTGCAGTCCGTCTGTCCGTCTCGTCCTTCTTCCGCTCTGTGGCACTATAATACGGAGAGTTTCACTATTGTGCCGCTTCAGTGCTGCCACCTTGAATGGCTGCAGTCATCACTCAGTTGTGCTGATTTACTATTGATAATAATAATAATAATAATAATAATAATAATAATAATAATAATAATAATATTATTATTATTATTATTATTATTATTATTATTATTATTATTATTATTATTTTGCCTGCCGCAATATAGGCCTATCTTCTGATTGAGGTTCTGGTTGATATGTACATCTATTATCACTTATCAGGCAGTACATCTCGCTTGACGATATGTGTCCGAGGAAGAACAATTGTTTGTATGCATCTGAAGTCTGACTAGTGTAATATGTAGCTACTGTACTCCAACCGCGAGAAAGTCTCCAGGGAATGAAACGCAGCGGGGTGATGCTGTGAATGAATTTTGATGTCATAAGGTCACACACGTAGGTACTCGTATCTATGTTGGCTATCTCTCAAAGCACAAACGATAACACTGATATACACATTTTTATATTACCCTAGTTACAAAATTAGATCACTGTTAATTTCCTGGTCTTTTAATCCCTCCATAAAGGAAATAACATATGCAGAAGAGCGCATGATTTTTAAACTGACATTATAACGATAATATTATCTATCTACTTCGCTCCAATAGATGACGCAATAGGAAACACATTCCTTTCACGGTTTATCTCCTGGTTGGAGAACAGTAGTCGGCGGTGTATGCAATGGAGGGGAAAAGGAACTGACCTCCCTACCCCATTATCTCCTGGCCTAGTTGCCTCATAAGTATGCCTTCTTGGTGTCACTTGTGAGGTTCAGATCTGTTTTCGGACAGTATAGTAAATAACAAATAATATAGGCCTAAAGTTTAAGTGCTGCTACAAGTACGGCTATTCCTCTACTGGGAATATTCGTATAGTACTTGTCTTCCGATGTGTTGTGGATGGTATTAGATATCAATAATTTTATCGTCAGAATTTCAGTTCTCTCATTTTCCGTTAAAAACATCTTAATTTATTTTTATTTCATCACAAAAACTCCTTTCATAATACAAGATCTTACAAAATGTTGTTACGATAGCAACCATAACCATAGTGCCTCTGTATAAAACAAAATGAAATATATTACATAGAGATAGAAAAAGATATACATTCTCAAATGATATCACAGTCTAGTATATACAGTCACGAAGCTTGAGTTGTGAGGGTGCTAGGAACAATAGACTGTGCTGGTACTATTTCGCATTGTCTGTAATGAGGCGATATTAGCGATCCTAGTGGTTAGCAACTATCTATGTATGCATATTTACTACGTATTGAGTTTCGTGACTGTATATACTAGACTGTGATGATATTAAAAACTGCAGGGTCAAGGGTGTGGTTTAAAAATATTTTTGATAGCGTCATATTGGTAGTAGTAGGAGGAAGAAAAGTCCATGACATTTGTTCATATGCAGTTGTTAGCAGAAGAGATGATGCTAAGGGATATGCTCCTGGAGCTAAATGACAGCTGTGAGCTGTATGGGATGAAGATAAATGCAAACAAGACGAAGGCCATACTTACCGGAAGAAAACTAAAGAAGGTGAACTTACTAATTCGCAATGAAGCAGTAGAGCAAGTGGACAGCTTCAAATAATTGAGGTGTACTGTAAGCAGTAACATGAGTTGCTGTCAGGAAGTCAAAAACAGTGTAGCAATTGCCAAGGAAGTTTTTAGCAGAAAAAGGAGCATCTTCTGCGGACCTCTGGAAGAAGAATTAAGGAAGAGACTAGTGAAGTGCTTTCTGTGGAGTGTGGCTTTCTATGGGGCAGAAACATGGACATTATGAGGAAGTGAAGCGAAGTGATTAGAAGCACTTGAAATGTTGATATGGAGGAAAATGGAGCATGTGAAATGGACAGACAAAAACGAAGCTGTGTTAGAAAGAGTGGGTGAAGAAAGAATAATGCTGATCAGGAAGAGAAAAAGAAATTGGCTGGTTTATTGTCTAAGAAGAAAGTGCCTACTGAAGGATGCACTGGAAGGAATGGTGAACGGGAGAAAAGTTCTGGGCAGAAGAAGGTATCGGATGATAGACAACATTAAGATATATTGATCATGTGCGGGAACTAAAAGAAAGGCGGAAAAGAGGAAAGACTGAAGAATGCTGAGTTTGCAGTGAAGGACCTATCTTCGAGGAGAAATGTATGAATGAATTGAACGTTATAACTCACACGATAGTCGCAAAAATACTTTTACTTTCATAAAAATATTACTTCTTAAAACTCAAGGTTTGTCGTGTCTTGAGTTTTTTTTTCTTCTCTTTTAAAATTACCTCTTTCAATTTTAAACGCAATTATGGGTTACTGTTGAAAACCGTGCATTAAAATTACATGCCATTTTCAAGGCACTGGTTATTTATTTTAACTTTAATGTAGGTAAGTTAAATTTCTGGGACAGTGTCACGAAATGACAGATTAGCCTCAGCTGCACAATTCTGAATTTCGGAAGCTCTGTTTCTTGTTGTGCATGTGCCCTGTTTACACAGTAAATTCAAGTTACGTAGGAAGCTTCAATAATAAAATTGTGAGACATCCGTCCATCATTCAGTAGCGGTACACCCTACAGCTCCAAATCCGTGAGTTCGCATGACAAATGTGTTTACTCTGTGCAGCCAACGATCTGCTGAGAACCTCGGTCAGGTTTTGTGTCTCCTTCCGTATGACGGATAGGGCCCACAGACTATTTCCACGTTGTATGAATGAAGGTGTCTATTACAGGAGGTCACACAGTGCTACAAATTATCTTGAATGCCATTGCAAAATGTTACAGAATTTTATGTGAAATTACAGTTGCATTTTAATATAAGTAGAGCCTGAAAGCTTGCGCATTTGCATACTTTTCCTGGAGAATATAACGTATGCTTACACATTATCTGTACGAAAGTTGAATTTTTTAGTTTATTTTTAGTAGGTTATTTTACGACGCTTTATCAACAGCTTAGGTTATTTAGCGTCTGAATGATTATTTTTTAGTATGTTATTTTACGACGCTTTATCAACAGCTTAGATTATTTAGCGTCTGAATGAGATGAAGATGATAATGCCGGTGAAATGAATCCGGGGTCCAACACCGAAAGTTACCCAGCATTTGCTCATATTGGGTTGAGGGGAAACCCTGGAAAAAACCTCAACCAGGTAACTTGCCCCAACCGGAAATCGAACCCGGGCCACCTGGTTTCGCGGCTAAACTCGCTAACCGTTACTCCACAGGTGTGGACTTTTTAGTTTATTAAGGGAGTATGAATGATCTATTCCATTAATTTAACAATATTTTCTTTAAGTCCGTTATAAACTTATCTTATATCTGCAGTGCTTGGGAAAAGTGACACAAGTCAGTTTCCACAAACCTTTTTTGATAATTTATTGACAACTTATGGAACATCTGCTCGCTTGGAAAAAAAAATACATAGGTATTCCTCCCATTACATTAATTCATACAGAAAAAAATCAAATCGACATAAACCAGTGTAAGTTGTCAATAAATTATCAAAAAAGTTTGTGAAAACTGACTTATGTCACTTTTATAATAATGTGATATTTTTATTTCATTCTAATTAATGAACGTTTTCGGTTTTGTAAACCGTCTTCAGATCACTGTTACCTCTTGATAGCGTCATATATGATGTGCAATTGGTTACATTAACCATATTGTATTAATATATAAAATGTGAGATAAAACGTTAATGAATGTACATATGGATAGAGGTGACATTGATCTGAAGATGGTTTACAAAACCGAAAACGTTCATCAAGTAGAATGAAATAAAAATATCACATTATTATATAAGATAAGTTTATGACGGACTTAAAGAAAATATTGTTAAATTAACAAAACTTATCCGAACAAAAATGGGTATAAAAACTTAAAAAATTTATTCCACTAATGTTAAATTTGCTAACTTCATGACCCATTTACTCAAGAAATACTACATAAAAATTAATGAAAGGTTTGCTCATTTATAATGTACCTTTTATTCAATGCCTCTACGATGGTACAGATACCGGGCTTATATATTTGAAGTTATGTGCACAGACATTTAAAAAATGTAAAAATAAATATACATATACAACTGAGAAAAAATTCTGCCCTCACTCCCTGCTTATGTAGTTCATAAAGCATATATAAGTTATCTACAAAAGTTTCATTAAGTTGCATAGAGCAGTTTTTCGGGAAATGGGTCATGGAATTAGCAGATTTAACGTTAGTGGCATAGGTCATTCATACTCTTTTAAGCACGGCTTTATGGTTCATGTAAGTGCACATTTTCATTCTTTTTATAAGAGCATCACATTTTTCACGGTAGACCTAACTACAACCGTCACTTGAAAGTGCTTGTCCTGTTTCTAGGTCCTCCGATAATGTTAAAATGAATGTATGAGTGAATTTCGCAATTTCTGTCAATGACGTGCAATATGTAGAGAAAAAAATATCACAACAATTTATTGGAATCAAAATGCTCTAAAATGTTAAATTACACTGTTGATGTTAAGCATTTTTCTCGATAATATCTCATTGCAGTCTCTATGCAATTTTTTTTAGCACGATCGTGTTTTTTTGCTGTATTTACAGCTATTGTTGTTAGGCCTTGAAAGTTAGAATTCCCACACAGAAACTTTTTGCTAGGGAAACCATTCTTCGTAACATAAAACTACTGAAATAGATCCATTACAATGCACTTATTGTTACTTAGTTTCCATTATACTGCAGTTTTTCGAAGGCTTTGGAATAATATTGGTCTAAATTTTCAATGCAGAATATATTAGGTGTATATTTGCAATTTAAAAAGAAATATGAGTGTGTAAAAAATGTTGTACAATACACGTTTGTGAAGTGAATTACAAAATCTCGGAAATTGAAAAACGAGCAGAACTGTTCCTCGATTTTGTAAAAAGTACTTCCCAACCTTGTATCGTAATATACTATTGTGATTGTTAATAGCGTGCATCTCCATTTGTGAGGCTCGCGAGCGCCAGGTTGCGCACCACGTGTGCGGCCTGTTTCTAGGAACGGGCACGCTGCAATCTAGTGGAGATGCGCTGCTTAAAATGCAGAAGGCCGTGCGCTCAATTTCCTGCTGCCCACACCATCTCGAAAACTTCACTTCTGTGTTCTGTACCGCATGTTTAGCAGCTGGAAAATTCGCCGTTGTGCTAAATGGCATGCGACAGTTTTATACCCTTACGCGAAAAAATTGCATACCATGTCATTATGTGCATGTACTTAGCTTCTCTCAGTCCTCCCGTTTTAAAATAATTGAAGTACACATTATTCAGTATTTGTTAAATTTGTGGCAGTCACTGCCTTCGCGTACTCTACAAATATTAGTACGGGCCGTATTGTTTGGTAATGGTGATACGTGCGAAATTTTTCACAATTATTTTCTTTATTATATTTTCCTATCTAGATAGTAAAATATATATTTAAGCAAAATAGACTCGCGAAATAATTCGAAATTTAATTAATTGTGCGAAATATGTCAATAACCAGGATATAATATTCTGTCTATTCCAAAAACTACGAAATATGCTACAAAATTTGATTCAGTATTGTTAAAAATATAATTGTGACTTTTGCTTCAATTAATTTGTCAATGGTTTGGTGACGCCAATATTTCTGCGTTTTCTCCATGCATATTTTGTAGGCCTATACTCACTCTTACTATGTCTACGGCTATCGAAAAAAAAAGATCGATTTCTGTAGTCGACTGCAGTATGTTATGCAGCGGAGGTTATACAAGATGAACCATAAGTAATTTCATTAATTTGAGGGGATTATTCTTTGAGATATTTCAAACAAAAAAGTTTATAAATAATTGAGTAAATGGCGATCTTACTCGTGTTAATTGCGTAAGCATGTGCGGCTTACAGCTGTTTCGGTGTTTCCTCACACCATCCTCAGAGCCTACTAGATCTCGGCGTCATCTCGAACTTCGCTGCCTGTTGTGTGGGTGTGTTCGATTGTTAAAAAGTGTTGAAATGTGGTATCAAATAGTGTGTGTGTTCTGAAATTGATCTATGTGTTGAGAATTTGATCAGGGTGTGTTTTGGTATGTCTGTATATTTCATATTGTTCTAGTGTGTTGAGTTTTTGGTTTTTGGGTTGTATGTGTAGGATTTCCATGTCTGTATTTATTTGACACCACATTTCAACACTACGATGAAAGAGTACTTTCCATTACTCTTTCATCGTATGATGACGCAGAATATCTGCATGGAAATATCATATGTACTTCGGTACATTAAAATAATATATACGAGTAAGATCGCCATTTAATCAATTATTTATATTCAAGTGTTAAAAGTAGTGTACGAAAGATTCAACATGGAAAAAAGTTTAATACAATTTTGCTCGTTTTTGCTTATTTTTCGAGATAGAAATTATTGAATGTGAAACCTTTTATAGCGTGTTTTTGGAAAATCGTTGATTTAATTCCCAGTATGCTGAGTCAATTTAAGAGAGCAGAGTATTACGATAAGAATTTAGTGAAAGATTTTTAGTTTTGTTCTTTAAATATGCAGAAATTTGATCCGAACAAATGTAACATTGAAAAATTCCTTACCTCTCATATCGGATAGTATATAGTTCATCCCAGCTTCGTGTTACAGCATACAGTCTCCCATGCATTCTTCGAGGTGACATACTAATACCTATAAGTTCCAGTTCATTTTAGGGTTCAGAGCCATAGTGGGCCAAGCGCCATTTATTAAAAACGGAGAAAGCAAGGGTTAAAGTTAAGAAAATATCACAATTTAATGAATATTGACATATCATTTAAATTTAATGTGCATACTTTACCTTACTTGCTATATGTTTAATTGAATTATGGTAATCACGGAGAAAGCAAGGGTTAAAGTTAAGTAAATACCATAATTTAATGAAGATTGACATATCATTTAATTTTAATGTGAATAATTTATCTTACTTGCTATATGTTTAATTGAATTATGGCAATCACTTAATTTTAGCTCTTGTTTTCTCCATTTTTAATAAATGGCCCTTGGCCCATTATGGCTCTGAATCCTTCATTTATGGAACTATTATTTGAAACTCTTGTTGCAACCTGGCGTTTCAGGTGAACTGAAATCGTTTATAGATTTCCACGAAAGAAAACTCCTGTGGTCCAGTACTCTTCTAGGGAATTTTATCTGCGTATTCTATTTAATTCATCCACCCTTAATAGTCTACATCTGTGGAGTAACGGTCAGCGCGTCTGGCCGCGAAACCAGGTGGCCCAGGTTCGAATTCCGGTCGGGGCAAATTACCTGGTTGAGATTTTTTCCGGGGTTTTCCCTCAACCCAATACGAGCAAATGCTGGGTAATTTTCGGTGCTGGACCCCGGACTCATTTCACCGGCATTATCACCTTCATTTCATTCAGACGCTAAATAACCTAGATGTTGATACAGCGTCGTAAAATAACCCAATCCACCCTTAATATCGAAGATCTTCAGTTACACGTCTATATGAAATGAGGCAATGCCATTAACTTAAGCTATATTTTAAGTAGGTTTTTTGCAGGCTTTCATAATCGTCTTATAATATTCCATGGAAAACGTAAAGTTATATTTAATAGACAAAAGAAGAAAGACATTTCTTAATGGTGAAGCAGGAACTCATCCAATACAATTTATAAGACTGTTTGGAAGCAGAACACATGTTGCATCTAATACAAAATGTGTCGTACGTATACTGTAGATCCAATATTGGATTACGGCCCATGTTTTGAAAAACACTGGGTGGTTAATGGTTGACCGCCGTAACAACATAATGACTAGCGCATCAGTTATTAATTTTAACAACGGTGGCCGATATTGACCAGCTGGTGTTGACGTGAATGGGGGCTGCGTTCCAAACAAGTAACTTTCAGATGTAGTTGTTACCGTCTATTGAACTTTTTTTTCTAGGTCGGGGTATTATCCACGATAAACGATAGACTTTTGAAACGCTATTTCCAGTAGATGTGGTTCATTGATGTTCATATATATTTAATTAAGTCTTCACAGACTGTTGAAAATAGTTGATGTCCTTTGACTTATGAAGGAAAAACTGGGGGAACGATACGCGCGCTTGGTTTGGCTTCCTATGAATAGGAAAGTGTCACGAACATAAAATGTACTTTGTCATGTTTGGCAACAGTTCGGTACCTTTATCATGTTACGAGTGATGTAACCGCTTACAGCTTTCCTTAAGGGAACCAGGCAGTGATTAAGGGTTAAAAATCCGATTTTTCATTTTGTGTTTTAAAAAAAAGTACAAAACTTGCTCTTTAAAACAATATAAATATTGTGGAGAGTATTTCTGCAGTAAGTTCCTTAAATGGCCTCTTTAAATTTGACGGTGCATGTAATTCATACATCCTTCTTTTTAAATGCAGTTTTCCATAACTTGACGTTTTTCATACTTAAGTGCATTTTCCTCTGAAACTACTGAATAAATTGACATGAAATTTTTTCAGTGTTTTCTGCACCGTATGTTCTACATTGTAGACCTACAGGTTTAAGAATATCTCACACATAACACGAGAAAAAATATATATGCATTGAGAAAATTGCAAAAAATGGTAAACAAAGTTCAATATTTTTTCTGTTTCACTAGGGGCGAAATATTTAACAAAGTTTTGCTTTAGAATTTAGAATAATATACATTATTAGATAACTTAAAAAAATACAAGGTAGGCCTATATGAGTGAAGATTGTAGCAAGTAATGTGCACCTGAAGAATGAGGTAAACTTAAAAAAGTGGGAAAACAGGTTATCAGTTAGGGCCTTTCTTTTGCACTTGCAAAAGAAACTAATTAGTTGTCTTTTACACAAGTGAATTCAGAATGTTTGATTGTATAAGTATGGAAATTTTTATTCCACTCTGAGCACTCAAAGCCTAGAAATATTGAACTAAACTTTTGTACTGAAATTTTTTAATCGCACAGGCATCACTACCCAGTCCCCTTAAACTGTTATTTAAAGGGTTACAAAAACATCAACACAGAAGAAGGTAGAAGAAACTACAGGAAACT
The DNA here is from genome assembly GCF_040183065.1 of Periplaneta americana. Classification (NCBI taxonomy): domain Eukaryota; kingdom Metazoa; phylum Arthropoda; class Insecta; order Blattodea; family Blattidae; genus Periplaneta; species Periplaneta americana. Next base: position 176,476,050 of record NC_091122.1, read on the forward strand.
AAACAACGAACTAAGAAGAGAAACTGATAAAGCAAAGGAAGACTAGATTAGGGTTCCCATTCGTCCCCTTTTTCCCGGGACAGTCCCGGTGTTCCGACCTTTTTTTTTTTTTCAAATGTCCCGCTTTTGAATAGTCTTCCAAAAAATGGATTGCGAAAGTTGTTCTCTTTTCAATAAGTAGCGCTCCTGGTGACTAATTCTAAGAACATTATTTCTATTGCAATGTTGGTGATATTTAGAGAGTTGCTTTTTTCTTCTCTCTCCATGGTTATGTTGACAGTATTAGTTATAATTTCCGTTTCCGATTATATTCAGGCCGTGTCTCAAAGCTATATTTTCAGCTGAAGTGAACTAGATTCTTGACTAAATACCCGGATATGACGTCAGAAGTTACGATCCAAAGCTACGTAGTGAATAGTAATCAAGTCCATAGTAGCTAGTAAACGAAAATGCTTGCTTGATTGATGACTTGTTCACTCAACAAACATGGATACCTCATCAGCAATTGGGGTTATGATATCTAAAGATGCTTTGGAAGTGAAATAATGAAAAATATAATGTAGATAAAATGTTAACTTTGAATATTGGAATTGTTAATACTTTCTTTACGATGTTTTAAATATCTTTGTAATATATTAGGTCCTTACCCTTTCCACAGAACTCGTAATGAAACAGCATTAGGACACTGCTCTCTTAATTCAGTGCTATTATCATTGATATCATGGTTTTTTAGAAAAGTAGTCTGTGAAGAAGGCCATGATTCAAGCATGCTACAGTCACTGTAAAGCATACATGTTCAAAGCTCTCTAGTGTATAGTTTACAAGTCACCTAGTTGCTAGTCACTAGTGTGTAGTATGGACTTGAGCTTTGAGACACAGCCTCAGTATCATAGCATCATAGTCGAAAAATTGAGATTGTGTAGTGCATTATAATTTTGTACCGTTTTTCATCATGGAGTCCACACCTGTGGAGTAACGGTTAGCACGTCTAGCCGCGAAACCAGGTGGCCCGGGTTCGATTCCCGGTCGGGGCAAGTTACCTGGTTGAGGTTTTTTCCGGGGTTTTCCCTCAATCCAATATGAGCAAATGCTGGGTAACTTTCGGTGTTGGACCCCGGAATCATTTCACCGGCATTATCACCTTCATCTCATTAATTCGCTAAATATCCTAAGCTGTTGATAAAGCGTCGTAAAATAACCTACTAAAATAAATTCATCATGGCGAAACGTAAATGCAATATAAACGTTAGCATCAGAAGAGAATTCCCATTCATCAAAGGTGCGGATGAAAATGTGGAATGTACAGTAGTGGCAAAAAAACCGGACCGACCGAAATGAGCCACTGCGCATGCCACGCCCGCATTCACAAGATAGCGAGTAATCTATTGAAATTGTTGTAGTTTCGACTGATGACGTAGCTTCGAAAGCCATTAGAAAATAAGCTGGTAAAATTCATGTTCTGCGAATAATAAGTTAATTAAGTAGTAAAATATCGCTGCAATCGAAAAGTATTGGGAATAAATTTGAATAAGGAACAGAAAAAAGTTTCCTTCCTAGGCAGTATTCGAACCACGAAAGTCTTTGTTACCAATTTATCGTGCTGTCACTGTGAGCAAGGCTCTAAAATCAGCTACAAGGGTCGGTCCGGTTTTTTTGCCACTACTGTACATTGTGCAATTCTAGATTTTGCATTTCACATGGTGGACGGTCAGACATAGTCAACCACGTCCATAAATCTGAGAAATACTTGAATGCATCTTAAAATATTATCTTCACTCTTGTTTACAGTACCTATCATAAAGTTGTATTTTAATAATAATAATAATAATAATAATAATAATAATAATAATAATAATAATAATAATTTCAAGGTTTGCCGAATGGGCGTTAGGATGTATTTTTATATTTTTATTAAAATATGATTGTGACGTATGTGATGGATTTATTTAAAAATTTGAAGTTTTTATTGTGTCCCGTGTTTTTACAAAATGTCCCAGTTTGACTATAATTATATGTATATTTACCGCCTTTGCTTATCATACAAAATGAATGAGTTAATTAGTCATATTTTCCTCATTAACGTTTTCGGTACGTAACTTGTACCATCTTCAGATGTTTGTATATTATTTTAATTGTAAACCAAGCCTGTAATATACAAACATCTGAAGATGGTACAAGTTACGTACCGAAAACGTTAATGAGGAAAATATGACTAATTAACTCATTCATTTTGTATGATAAGCAAAGGCGGTAAATATACATATAATTATAGTCAAATTGTGACAGCTTATCGGTATATCTTCAACATGAAAATGTCCCAGGTTTTTAAGTAAAAAATTGGAAATGTCCCAGTTTTTTAAAATTACATTATGGTAACCCTAGACTCAAGGAGATGCACTATCACCTTTACTTTTTAACTTTGCTCTAGAGTATGCCATTAGGAAAGTCCAGGATAAAAGAGACGGCTTGGAATTGAACGAGTTACATCACCTGCTTGTCTATGCGGATGACGTGAATATGTTAGGAGAAAATCCACAAACGATTAGGGAAAACAAGGGAATTTTACTGGAAGCAAGTAAAGAGATAGGTTCGGAAGTAAATCCCGAAAAGACAAAATATATGATTATGACTCGTGACGGGAATATTGCACGAAATGGAAATATAAAAATTGGAAATTTATCTTTTGAAGAGGTGGAGAAGTTCAAATATCTTGGAGCAACAGTAACAAATATAAATGATACTCGGGAGGAAATTAAACGCAGAATAAATATGGGAAATGCCTATTATTATTCGGTTGAGAAGCTTTTATCGTCCAGTCTGCTGTCAAAAAATGTGAAAGTTAGAATTTATAAAACAGTTATATTACCGGCTGTTCTTTATGGTTGTGAAACTTGGACTCTCACTTTGAGAGAGGAACATAGGTTAAGGGCGTTTGAGAATAAGGTGCTTAGGAAAATATTTGGAGCTAAGAGGGGTGAAGTTACAGGAGAATGGAGAAAGTTACACAACACAGAACTGCACGCATTGTATCCTTCTCCTGACATAATTAGGAACATTAAATCCAGACGTTTAAGATGGGCAAGTCCACACCTGTGGAGTAACGGTCAGCGCGTCTGGCCGCGAAAACAGGTGGCCCGGGTTCGAATCCCGGTCGGGACAAGTTACCTGGTTGAGGTTTTTTCCGCGGTTTTCCCTCAACCTAATACAAGCAAATGCTGGGTAACTTTCGGTGCTGGACCCCGGATTCATTTCACCGGCATTATCACCTTCATTTCATTCAGACGCTAAATAACCTGAGTTGTTGATACAGCGTCGTAAAATAACCTAAAAAAAAGATGGACAGGGCACGTACGACGTATGAGCGAATCCAGAAATGCATATAGAGTGTTAGTTGGGAGGCCGGAGGGAAAAAGATCTTTAGGGAGGCCGAGACGTAGATGGGAAGATAATATTAAAATGGATTTGAGGGAGGTGGGATATGATGGTAGAGAATGGATTAATCTTGCTCAGCATAGGGGCTTATGTGAGGGCGGTAATGAACGTCCGGGTTCCTTAAAAGCCAATAAGTAAGTAAACCCTAGACTAGATGAAAGAGAAATGTGAAGAAATAGAGGATCTGTGCATTGGAATCTGTTTAACTTATCTAAGCCGTACTTTCGGGAGTTAAAGCAGCTGAAGCGTGATGCTTACTCACGTTATTTTTCAAAGGTATTGGAATTATACCGCTACTCTCTCTTGCCTTCATGACATGTACGCGTTTTAGTCATCCAACAAAGGATCAAACCAAGTACCTTTTTAGAATGGGATGTTCCTCTCGGTCAATTTAAGCTCATAGATGCTTGCCAGGTTGTGTTGAGGTGCAAGCTGTTAAGTTAATTGTTATATCGTGGGTCGAGACGCGGTATCATAATGCGAGCGATATGGCGCTGTTAGGGAAACAAGCGTCTGCACCTGGAGCCACGAGAGCAGTCGGTGTCGGGTTGCAGCGTGTGCCGCACATCTGTACCGTATCCGCCCGTCCGCACCCTCTTCCTTCCAGTGGGTGCCAGACCTGGTTCCTTCAGCATCGCTGAGTGCACGAGCTAAGTGGTGGTCACATCTCAATCAGCGAACATTGGGCATGTCGTCATCGATACCATCATGTCCACCGCTGTGGAGTAACGGTTAGCATGCCTGACCCTGAACGAGCGGGCCCGGGTTCAATTCGTGGTTGGGATAAGTTATCTAGTTGAGGTTTTTCCTCAACCAACACTGTCTATATAAAGTCTAAAATATTTTCGTGGAAGCCTCAGTCATTACTTTTATTATTCCAAGATTTCAAATTCTCTTCATAAATTTCATAATGATTAACAATGGAACAAAAAACTTCCGTTGCTACTTTTAAGAGATTTCGTAGGTTACCGTTATCCAGCGACTGATCGCAGGTTAAGGCTGGTTCACAATAAACCGGGAACGTAAATGACAATGAGAACGAGAACGAAAATATTATTAAAATGTATTTAAATGTAAGCATTCACAGCAGTTAATTATGAATGATCACATTTAAATACATTTATTTTAACAATATTTCCGTTCTCGTTTTCATTTCCGTTCCCGGTTTATTGTGAACCAGCCTTTAGAGCAACGTGCGGATGCCCAACGGTGTTGTTTACAGGTGTATGTGTCCCTTCCCCTTACCCACTAGTTAATCAATAACTTGAAAGAGAATGAGTTTGTTGTGAAAATCTAAATCGCTTTACATGAAGAAGTTAGTGTGTTATTTTCTTCTCTTCTACATTCATAATGTTCTAGCGTGTAGCATTCACAAGTTGTCAACGTTAGCCAAAAAAAAAGTAAAAACGTTTTCTTCTATTAGTTGCTTAATTTTTGTGTCAATATGAATAAAACACGTCGGCAGTTAAGTTAAAGTACCCGCATATTCATTACTAATTACTGTATGTGAGTGTATAATTTGTTTTTATATGCACTTTCTAAAAAATTGATAATTAATTCGAATTTTGGGTATTTCAGTATTTCAAATGTCTCTTCCAGTTCGAATTAAAAAGAGTAAATTGTAAATAAATAATTAAAAAATTGGCCTTCACAAACTATTGAATATACGAGAGCCGTCTAGAAGTAAATTTTCCTGCGACCGTTTACAGAAGGAAAACACAGTTTCATGGAAAGATTTATTGGATGAGATACAGCAATTTTTAAGCTATTGTTCAACATATTCCCCATCGGAATTTAGATATTTGTCATACCGTGGGATCAACTTTTGTGTCCCTGTGTCGCAGAAGTCTCCCGTCTGGGATCGAAACCAATGTGTGACAGCCGTCTGCACTCCTCTGTTGATTCCACGATATGACAATGTCTCAATTATGGTGGAGAATATGTTGAAAAATAGCTCAACAATTGCTGTATCTGTTCCAATAAATCTTTCCATGAAATTGGGTTTCCTTTCTGTAAGTGGCCTCAGGGAAACTTACTTTCTGGACGCGCCTCGTAGCTATACCAGCTTCTAACGAAAATTCTAAATGTGCTAAGTGTCACTTTTCCAGATTTAATTTTATGCAGGCTAAGGGAGGAATATCCATATGAAAATATACTAAATTATCTTTGTCGTAGTTTAACTGTGACTGATTCGTCCGCCAAAAGACGGTGTATATCTCAATATCAATATGCAGTTCTTAGTGTTTTTTTCATCAATATCTAAGAAAGTCGTTTTTGGCACTTAGCACATTTAGAATGTTAGGTTCTCAATTGGACTGAGTTACACAATAAGGGTGCTATGCATAGACATTTCGCTAGCCCGCACTACGAGCGTGCTAAACTAGCCCGGGCTCTCGACTGGTTACTTGTACAGGATTCATATCATATCTTATCGATAACATTGGTTTATGAATACGAAAAACGTTAGTTCGCTGATCATCCACCGGAAGCCCGCGCTAAGAATGTCTATGAATACGGCCCTTAGAGGCCAAGGGCCAAAAACCTGTTTCGAGATATTGGCCATTGAAATAAATCTGTTTTTTATGAAACATTTTATGCAAGAAGTATTATAACATTCATACTATTACAAAAAAAATAGCACAAATAATGCTAAAAAAGGCTAACCGATTTTTAATAAGAGCCCAGCAATTTAATTAATATTTCAAAGCAAAACAAATAAATTAATTTTATGCAATAAACGAATGTTTGCTAATAAATAGCAGCAAAATTCAGATATCGCATTTTTTATTTTTTCCGAGTTAAATTAGCCTGCCATCAACAGATTTATGCAAATATCTCGGTTGTCGGTTGGTCTATTATTTCGCAACTCCGTCCAATTATGAACCTTCAATCCTGTGGACCATAGTTCGATCCCCGACGAACCACCTATTTGTAACTTGTGTTGGGTAAACCCGTGGTCCAGGTAATACAATCCCCTGTATCATTCCATTGAATCTCCATAATCATCATCATCATCATCATCATCATCATCATCATCATCATCATCTCAACTCGTATCTTATCTCGGGTGTAGCATAGACCACTCTCCTATGGCGCAACCTGGGCAACGACTCTGTCGGTAAATTGGTGTATACAGCTGGCTTCATATGGTGAATGACGGAACAGTGAAGTAGGTCTACTCGCCATTAGATTAAAAAAAAATAATTATTTAATGCGTATAAAAGTTCATCTTCAACTCTTGGCAGTTATCATCTATACTAATAATAAATCTGTAGCCGAAATTTTTCTGGTAATTTTCGATTTTCCAAAAATAATTGGTCCTAACATATATAATTAACCACCCTGAAACCGAAAATCGCTTTTTTGAAATTTTTGTTTGTATGTCTGTCTGTCTGTCTGTCTGTTTGTTACCTTTTCACGCGATAATGGCTGAACGGATTTCGATGAAAATTGGAATATAAATTAAGTTCGTCGTAACTTAGATTATAGGCTATATGGCATTCAAAATACATTATTTAAAAGGGGGGTTATAAGGGGGCCTGAATTAAATAAATCGAAATATCTCGCTTATTATTGATTTTTATGAAAAATGTTACATAATAAAAATTTCTTTACAAATCATTTCCGATAAGTTTCATTCTTTGAAAAATTTTGATAGGACTGATATTTAATGAGATAAATGAGTTTTAAAATTAAAATAACTGCCATCTAAGGCCGTGTAATGAATTAAAAAACAAATGACTTCGTCTATAAGGGGCCTTGGACATCAACAATCGAAAGCTATGAAAGATAGCCTACAGATAATGTTTCTGCGTTTCTATGAAGTAATATCAGAAGCTAAATTAACCGATTTGTATAATTAATTATTAATTCACCATTGGAAAGTGTAGTTTCTCTAGATAGACATAATGCTATAATGTTATCACAGTAACTCCTGAGTGAATCGAGGACAGGTAAGATTAAAATAGATTCTTATGCACAGAAAACTTGATAGGCTATTCTGTATATTCGTTTCCTGTATTTCCTAAACTAATTTTTATGACCAAATGAGTTGTCTCTGGATCAAAATGATCGCATTTTAATTTTTTAATAAAAAATTTAAATTAAGTAACATAATAAACGATTTATCCTTCTATCAAACACGAATGTTCCCTGGATCAAATGTCCTATTTTAATTATATAATTACTTTATATTTATTTCTAACGGGTGCAGCGGAGCGCACGGGTACGGCTAGTTCTTAATATAGCATCATCATCTCGTCATGAAAGAAATTAGCGATCAACTACGGGTACTCTAGAAGCTTTTACGTAGCTCGGAAGTGCACCCATCATCCTCTTCATTGTGCAGAGCTCCGAATCAGCTGTGTCCTAACAGCTTCACTTGGAGAGTGATCCTCTTACGAGATTTCGCCACTTGTGTGCTGTCATTCTCACTCCTGACCCCACTGATATGGGCGCCCAGGACAAAGTGGGTCAAGATGCGCTCTTCTGCGTGACAGCTGTAAGGAGCAGGAGCTCAGCTCCTGGCAGTCTGGCGAACAGTCCGTCTGAAATAGCGGAAGTGTCTGGCTGGACCCTTCGCCTCTTCAAGATTCTTTTCCTAGCTCTAAATTGCTCTTCCTCGCTCCACAATGAGTGAAGAGAGAGAGAGAGAGACGGAGATCCAGCACCAGAATAACACAACCGATGCTTCCTTAAGGAATTCTGCGACTCCCATTCATTCAACATTAAACTGGATTGAATTCTGTAAGGGGACGCTTATGCGTTTTGAAAACTTCTACAATTTTCATCCAAAATTTATGAATTTTAAACTACATAAACATGTCTACAATACTATAACCTGTACAAAATTTATATATATTATTTTAATGTACCGAAGTACATATGATATTTCCATGCAGATATTCTGCGTCATCATACGATGTAAGAGTAATGGAACGGAGAAAAATTCTCTCCGGCGCCGGGATTTGAACCCGGGTTTTCAGCTCTACGTGCTGATGCTTTATCCACTAAGCCACACCGGATACCACCCCGGCGTCGGACAGAATCGTCTCAGATTAAGCTCCAATTCTTGGGTTCCCTCTAGTGGCCGCCCTCTGCACTACGTCATAGATGTCTATGAACGTAGGACCGAAGTCCACACATGTACTTCGGTACATTAAAATAATATATATGATATGCGTAAATCACTTCGTGATTTAAGCTTATTCCGTCGGATCCCGGCCAACTAGTCACTCGTAACGAGTGCACCACAGCACATGTGTGGACTTCGGTCCTACGTTCATAGACATCTATGACGTAGTGCAGAGGGCGGCCACTAAAGGGAACCCAAGAGTTGGAGCTTAATCTGAGACGATTCTGTCCGACGCCGGGGTGGTATCCGGTATGGCTTAGTGGCTAAAGCATCAGCACGTAGAGCTGAAAACCCGGGTTCAAATCCCGGCGCCGGAGAGAATTTTTCTCCGTTCCATTACTCTTACATTGTACAAAATTTGTTGTCAGTATGGCTAACAGTTTTGAAATGATATTTTTTAAATACCGTATTTTATATCGACGTCACTAAAAAGGCTCCTTGCGGCAAAGTTTTCAAAAATGTTTAGTTCATATTTACTCAAAAGCTTGAAAATAGTTATAGGAATAAGAAATTAATTAGGTTTTTCAGCGCAATCTAAATAGAGAGTCACAATAAATTTATAAATTTCAGGAATTTACCATTGCAGCATATTTTGATCTAAGTGCAATATGAATATGGAATTTGCCATTGCAGCATATTTTGATCTATGTGCAATATGAATATGGAATTTGCCATTGCAGCATATTTTGATCTAAGTGCAATATGAATATGGAATTTGCCATTGCAGCATATTTTGATCTAAGTGCAATATGAATATGGAATTTGCCATTGCAGCATATTTTGATCTAAGTGCAATATGAATATGGAATTTGCCATTGCAGCATATTTTGATCTAAGTGCAATATGAATATGGAATTTGCCATTGCAGCATATTTTGATTTAAGTGCAATATGAATATGCCACGAAGGAACTTAATTTTTCATACAAATGGTAATTCCATTTTATTTATCAACATTTAATTGACCTCTGTGAGAAGTTTTAGACGAATCTGACAACAACTGTTACGCAAGGATCCTTTTTTTTAGTTCAAGAAACTTATTAAAAGTTTAAGAAAACAGCATTAAACATTCTCTCAACTTACGCAACGTAGTTTGGTCACATTTGATTACACTGGTCTACAAAAAAAAAAAAATACTTTTTATCTGGTACTAAGGAAATTTCAAGTGTTCTATACTGAAAATGATGCGCTGATTCCAGATCTATAATAAAATTTATCATACCACGTCAGGTTTTTGAGTTATGGGACTGTTACATTAATTATAAATCTTGTTATTCAGTAGGCTACATACCTGTACCGTAAAGTCAGAGATATAAATTGAGCTTAATTCATACATTCTTTGTAAACTGTTATATTATATTATTTTAAATACATTTATAAGAAGATATACACTTACAATATGTAATAAGCACTAAAACCCTGTTAAAAGTGCTTGAGATCTTTGCTTTTCCGCATGTGCTTGATCGCTGTAGAAACCAGCAGAAATGACCCCTCATGCTCACACCTTATGGACTTTGGTACCTGTATTCCATCGTTGATATGTCCTGATAGAATCTCTCACCATGTTCGTCACTTACAGCGCCGAGATCTGATGGAAAAAAGTCAAGGTGTGAACGAAGAAAGTGCATTTTTAAAGACATGCGACAACCTAGATTCTGAAATGGTTTAAGCATGTTATATGCTGGCTCAGCATAATTATCAGCTCGATAATTTCCTGAAAACCTAGTTAACACTAATACAAATGTGTCTCAAGCTTCGAGTTCAAAAGCACTCAGTTTTGACCTGAACATAGTGTCATACATCATAATTAAAAATGATACTATCTTAAAATTGTGACGTGATAGAAAAAAACGGACTTCAGACCTGTAATCAGCACACTCAAATTAGGGTTGGTATACATTTGTTTTTGTTCAGTAGCAAAATCACAATAAAACAAATAAAATGGATCTAAATGTGTTAAAAATGATATGACGTGATAGAAAAACGGACTTCATATCTTTAATCAGCACACTCAAATTAGGGTTGGTATACACTTGTTTTTGTTCAGTATCAAAATCACAATAAAATAAATAAAATGGATCTAAATGTATTAAAAATGTAAAAATTAATAATTAAAAATGATATGACGTGATAGAAAAAACGGACTTCAGATCTGTAATCAACACACTCAAATTAGGGTTGGTATACACTTGTATTTGTTCAGTAGCAAAATCACAATAAAATAAAATGGATCTAAATGTATTAAAAATGATATGACGTGATAGAAAAACGGACTTCAGATCTTTAATCAGCACACTCAAATTAGGGTTGGTATACACTTGTTTTTGTTCAGTATCAAAATTACAATAAAATAAATAAAATGGATCTAAATGTATTAAAAATGTAAAAATTAATAATTAAAAATGATATGACGTGATAGAAAAAACGGACTTCAGATCTGTAATCAGCACACTCAAATTAGGGTTGGTATACACTTGTATTTGTTCAGTAGCAAAATCACAATAAAATAAAATGGATCTAAATGTATTAAAAATGATATGACGTGATAGAAAAACGGACTTCAGATCTTTAATCAGCACACTCAAATTAGGGTTGGTATACACTTGTGTTTGTTCAGTATCAAAATCACAATAAAATAAATAAAATGGATCTAAATGTATTAAAAATGTAAAAATTAATAATTAAAAATGATATGACGTGATAGAAAAAACGGACTTCAGATCTGTAATCAGCACACTCAACTTAGGGTTGGTATACACTTGTATTTGTTTAGTAGCAAAATCACAATAAAATAAATAAAATGGATCTAAATGTATTAAAATGATATGACGTGATAGAAAAACGGACTTCAGATCTTTAATCAGCACACTCAAATTAGGGTTGGTATACACTTGTTTTTGTTCAGTATCAAAATCACAATAAAATAAATAAAATGGATCTAAATGTATTAAAAATGTAAAAATTAATAATTAAAAATGATATGACGTGATAGAAAAAACGGACTTCAGATCTGTAATCAGCACACTCAACTTAGGGTTGGTATACACTTGTATTTGTTTAGTAGCAAAATCACAATAAAATAAATAAAATGGATCTAAATGTATTAAAATGATATGACGTGATAGAAAAACGGACTTCAGATCTTTAATCAGCACACTCAAATTAGGGTTGGTATACACTTGTGTTTGTTTAGTATCAAAATCACAATAAAATAAATAAAATGGATCTAAATGTATTAAAAATGTAAAAATTAATAATTAAAAATGATATGACGTGATAGAAAAAACGGACTTCAGATCTTTAATCAGCACACTCAAATTAGGGTTGGTATACACTTGTTTTTGTTCAGTATCAAAATCACAATAAAATAAATAAAATGGATCTAAATGTATTAAAAATGTAAAAATTAATAATTAAAAATGATATGACGTGATAGAAAAAACGGACTTCAGATCTGTAATCAGCACACTCAAATTAGGGTTGCTACACTTGTTTTTATTCAGTAGCAAAATCACTGTAGACCAGTGTTGTATGGGATGGTACCTTAGAACGGTGAAGGTTTTGTATTAGAACGGGGTTCGTCTTCATAATCACAGGGAGCATTTTGTGATTTTTTTTTGCAAATTTCTGGAAGGAAACGAAATATGCTGTAAGGTGTATGGGGGAGAAGAATGGGGACTGGTAGTTGAGATTGAAAGATGCAAAGCATTACAAACCCAATTTTGTCTATCTCCTTATTTAAAATCTGTTCATAGTTCGTCCAATCAGTTTAAGTATCTTTTCGTGAGATGAATTAACACCCAGACGCCATCTGTTATTAACACATTGGACTTCTCATTGCTTTCTGTCCATATAACTTTGCATGAATACGCTAGCATCATTCCAGTCTTATGTCACAATTTTTTATTATCCAGATGTTAATTTAAGTCACTTGCCTGAATAATTTATTGTGTACTTAATGTCGTCGTCGTCGTCATCATCATCATCATCATCATCATCATCCAGAATTTATCATTCATTTCATGCATAGTGTTCTGCCCAAAGGCAGGTCTTTCACTGCAAACTCAGTATTTTCCAATCTTTCCTATTTTATGCCTTCTTCTTTGTTTCCGCATAGACCTATGATCTATATATCTTAATGTCGTCTTTCATCTGATATCTTCTCCTCCCCGAACCCTTCTCCCGTTCACCATTCCTTCAGTAGGCAGTTTCTTCTCAGCCAGTGACCCAGCCAATTCCTTTTCCTCTTTCTGATCAGTTTCAGCATCATTCTTTCTTCACCCACTCCTTCCAACACAGCTTCATTTCTTATTCTGACTGTCCATTTCACACGTTCCATTCTTCTCCATATCCACATTTCAAATGCTTCCAGTCGTTTCTCTTCACTTCGTCGTAATGTCCATGTTTGTGTCCCATACAATTCCACACCACACAAAGCACTTCACTAGTATCTTCCTTAGTTCTTTTTCCAGAGGTCCGCAGAAGATGCTCTTTTTTTTTCTTTTAAAAGCTTCCTTTGTCATTGCTACTCTCCTTTTGACTTCCTGGCAGCAGCTCATGTTACTGCTTATAGTACACCCCAAGTATTTGAAGCTGTCCACTTGCTCTACTGCCTCATTTAGAATTCTCAAGTTCACCTTCTGTATTTTTCTTCCGATAACCATGGTCTTCGTCTTGCTTCCATTTATCTTCATTCCATACTGCTCACAGCTGTCATTTAGCTCCAGTAGCATATCCCTTACAGTTAGTTTCGTCTTCTCTTCTGCTCACAACGCCATAATATCAGCAAATCTCATGCACGTTATTCTTCTTCCTCCAACTATCACTCCTCCCATGTTCTGAAAAGTTGTTCACTAAATCCTTCAAGTAAATGTTGAACAGGATAGATGATAAAGGGCATTCTTGACGTACTCCTCCTCCTCCTCCTCCTCCTCCTATTACACTTCCTCCTGAGATTTCTTCTCCTATCCGACTTTGACTCGTTGTTTCATATAAAGATTCTGAACGGCCTTCTCTTGTTAAAGTAGATCTGGTTCGGCAGCATCTAGTAGTAGGGCCTATAGGGTTTTATTTTATTATAATAATTTATTGAATGAAATATTATTCGTTTGAATTAAAGATCTATTGTTACAAAATTTTTATTTGCAATCTGTCGGTAAGCATTTTGTACTTGTTCGTTATAAAAATATATTTATTTATTTTTTTTAATTTTTACTAGCCGTACCCGTGCGCTCCGCTGCACCCGTTAGAAATAAATATAAAGTAATTACATAATTAAAATAGGACATTTGATCCAGGGAACATTCGTGTTTGATAGAAGGATAAATCGTTTATTATGTTACTTAATTTAAATTTAATTAAAACATTAAAATGCGATCATTTTGATCCAGAAACCACTCATTTGGTCATAAAAATTAGTTTAGGAAATACAGGAAACGAATATACAGCCTATCAAGTTTTCGGTGCATAAGAATCTATTTTAATCTTACCTGTCCTCGATTCACTCAGAAGTTACTGTGATAACATTATAGCATTATGTCCATCTAGAGAAATTACACTTTCCAATGGTGAATTAATAATTAATTATACAAATCGGTTAATTTAGCTTCAGATATTACTTCATAGAAACGCAGAAACATTATCTGTAGGCTATCTTTCATAGCTTTCGATTGTTGCTGTCCAAGGCCCCTTATAGAGAAAGTCATTTGTTTTTTAATTCATTACACGGCCTTAGATGGCAGTTATTTTAATTTTAAAACTCATTTATCTCATTAAATATCAGTCCTATCAAAATTTTTCAAAGAATAAAACTTATCGGAAATGATTTTTAAAGAAATATTTGTTATGTAACATTTTTCATAAAAATCAATAATAAGCGAGATATTTCGATTTATTTAATTCAGGCCCCTTATAACCCCCCTTTTAAATGTATTTTGAATGCCATATAGCCTATAATCTAAGTTACAACGAACTTAATTTATATTCTAATTTTCATCGAAATCCGTTCAGTCATTATCGCGTGAAAAGGTAACAAACATACAGACAGACAGACAGACAGACATACAAACAAAAATTTCAAAAAAAGCGATTTTCGGTTTCAGGGTGGTTAATTATATATGTTAGGACGAATTATTTTTGGAAAATCGAAAATTACCAGAAAAATTTCGGCTACAGATTTATTATTAGTATAGATTGGTCCGTTTATTTTTGGTTTGGAATTTTTATTTCCACAAATCTGTATGTTCCTGCTTATCATGAAAATCTGAATTTATAACTATATAGGCCTACTTGCTAACACAAGAGACAAAATTGATTTTTCTGTGTTAAAGAAAATAACTGTGGAACATTTCATTGTTTCTGAAAGAATGCTAATGACTTTGCGCCATTATAGACATTTGTCACTCAATCGACTTCCTCATAAAAGGGGGTTAACGTGTGTTCGTCCCCCTTCAGTGCAGATAGACATATCCGTCCTAACGTAAGGGACGTTAAAAAGAAAAAGCTGCATTACTGTTCACTGTTGGCCAGAATTGTTTAAAATGAATGTATATGTATTTGTACGAGTTAAATTGTTACAAATTGTATTTTAAAGTTAATTTATTCCTATAATTTTTTTTCCTTGACCCACTTTGTGTCAAATAATTATCTTTGTTTGTGTTAAGTATGTGTTTATATAACTCCCTGAGCACGAGTTTTTACTCCTTCAGGGAAGAATTAAGACTGTATTTTTGGACATGTTATTTTACTAACAATGAACAATAAACAGTATTGGCTCAAAAGCTTGAAAATAGTCACGGGAATATAAATTAATTAGCTTCTTGAGTTCAGTCTAAATAGAGAGTAACAATAAATTTTTAAGTGAATTTTCTAATTTTTTTACCGTTATTTCACCATGATGTACACTTAATGGGTTGAGGGAAAACCCCGGAAAAAAACTTCAACCCTGTAACTTGTTCCAACCAGGATTTGATCCCGGGTCCGCTCGTTTCACGGTTAGGCATGCTAACCGTTATTCCACAGCGTTGGACGTAGGTAGACTACTGCAGATAAATGAAGAAGATCATGATTATATTGATGAAAAGAGAAAAGGCTATCCGCCAACTACAACGTAATATCTACAGTGCATCAGGCATGAAAAGTGTTCTGTTTATATTCTTTTTCAAAGAGGATATACGGTTTTATATTTGATTTCCTCTCACGTCTCTCACAGTGACAGCTATGTGATTGAACGAAATGGAAAGAATAGAGATATTGAAATAGAGTGCCACAATATTTCCCTCACAACTCACGAAATCAGACATATATTCAGGTGACATATTCAGACAAATCTCCTTCCGCAAGGTCGTTTTCGCTTTCTGACTCGACACATCATGTTCTACTTGAATATTAGAGATTTAAAATAAATAGCAGCCCTCCTCCATGTACGCAGCTGCTTATGCCAGCATCTTCAACGTTACATGCAAGACAGTCACGGGTTCGAATCCCGCTTAGAGAAAGGATGCTTGTTAATGGACAGTATGCTATACTGTGTCGTCGAAATTGGAATCACTGAATCATGTTAAACATACGTGGAAGTTCCGCCTTGCGTCCGTCTGTGAGATCGAAAAAAATTCAGGAGTAAGCTGAGCCGTGTCTCAAGCATTTAAACGAAGAACTACGTACATCTGGACTGCATAATAAATGAAAGCTATTCCTTTTCTTTGTTTTTTTTTTTTTTCAATTTACACGCTATTATTCAGCAAAAATGTATCAAATTTATTATCTCAATGTAAGCTAGATGAATTTAGATGGATTTTGAGCGTAAAAGAAGATTGAGGAGATTTAAGACCACTGGACCTTAGTGAAAACGGAACAACAGTTGTTTTGGATGTGTTTAAGGAAAGAGCGTTTGAATCAAACCACTCTTTAATTACCTGTAATCCATTATTCCCATTAATATAAGTGCCTTTCCGAGATTTTTCACCAAACATATTTACGGTATCATCCGCATATGAATATATAATCCCATTATATTTGTGTAAATCAGTTCATAACAAATCATTTATATAAATCAAGAATAAAATTGGACCAAGAACACTGCCCTGAGGGACCCCTACTTTTATGTTTTGAGTAAAACTAAATTCATTATCAATTTTAGTTGCATGATTTCAAATATGACTTAAATAAACTTAGAACATGACCATTAATGCCTAACAAGTATAATTTCTCTAATAAAATATCATGGTTAACGGTATCAAATACTTTTCGAATATCCAAAAATATACCCAAGCATTTATTCCCTCGGTCTAACTCACAAATTATTTTATTTGTAACACATGAAATAACATCATCTGTGCCAAGTTTATTTCGAAAACCAAATTGAATTCAGGAAAGTACGTTGTATTTGCCCAAATAATTTAATAAACGACTTTTTATGCATTTTTTATCTCCTGAAATAAAAATTTTGAAAACTTGTCGCAAGGTGACTTTTAGTGACGTCAATATAAAATATATTTTAAAAGCATAATTTCAAAACTATTACGCCTAATGGCACCAAATTTTGTACAGATGTTGTAGACATGTTTACGTAGTTTAAAATTAATACATTTTTGATAAAAATTGTAGAAGTTTTGAGACTCACATAAGTGTTCCCTTAAAAGCAAATGCTGGGTAACTTTAGGCGCTGAACCCTGGACTTATTTCGCTGGCATTATCACCTCTATCTCACTCAGACGCTACATAACCTCAGCAGTTGATAAAGCGTTATAAAATAACCAATTAAAAACATCAACTCTTTTTTAAAAACTTAGTCATCTCAACTTTTTTGGCTTTTTGAAAAAAAGTTTCTTTCGTCATCTCTGACTTGTTTCTGAAAAGTATATTTTGGCCCTTCAATCTTTCCGGGTTTTCTTGAAAAGAGTTGATTCCTTATTGGTTGATAATAATCATCTACAGAAAGGAATACATTTTTAAAATTAATAAATTTACAAGTTTTGAGACTCCCATAAATGTTCCCTTAAGAGCAAATGCTGGGTAACGTTGGGCGCTGAACCCTGAACTCATTTCGCTGGCATTATCACCTTCATCTCACTCAGACGCTACATAACCACAACAGTTGATAAAGCGTCATGAAATAAGCAATTAAAAACATCAACTCTTTTTGAAGACTTAGTCATATAAATTTTTTTGGCTTCTTGAAAAAAAGTTTCTTTCGACATCTCTGATTTGTTTCTGAAAATTATATTTTGGCCCTTCAATCTTTCCGAGAATTTCTTGAAAAGAGTTGATTCCTTATTGGTCGATAATAATCATCTACAGAAAGAAATACCGGTAATTCAATATTTATAACATTAAATATTAATAGCTTTTAATTCGTGATGAAATGACGTTTTATCCTTCAAGAAACATTTATTATTCAACGGAGGAATGAAGAGACATTTCAATTGACATATTTCACAGATTAGTGTCGTTTCCTTTTAGTATTTGATGTTTGTTCCTCAATTCTCATGATTTTCTTTTTGTTTCAGGTAAGAAATCACCCCATCTCTTCAGTTGAGATAAGTACAATCAAATTTTACTGATTTATTTTGTTTGTATCTGTATCGTAGTCTATTTCTTTTCTGTGTAACGTTTTTGTCACCTATATAAGCCTGTTACCACATCAAGTTCATTCACGTCTATAAGCATACAACACATATGACACTGATGAGCAAGAATAATGTGTAAAGTGAGAGGATATATTTTTTTTTTGTATATTTTTTGGGGGAATTTTACAAAGTTTGTACTTATAACTGAGATTTCGTTCGCTCCCTATTTTTAGCACATTTGTCTCTAATTGCGTGGCCTGTTATTGAGAAAATCAATACGCAGATTTGTAAAGCATTGTTTATACATCGGGGGAAACACTCGTTGCCACGCTGAGTTCTCAGCAAGCTTATTTCATTTCTGTAATAGTGTAATGAAAGTGAAAGTGCCAAGAGGGCGTGGTTGTTGAGAAGTCGTGCTTAAAGAAATTATGTCTTCAATAATTCTGTATCATTTCTTCTGTATTCCTATTGTTATAGCCTCGTGTTATTTTCGCCGTTGTTAAGCGTGTCTCATCATTTTCCCCAGTTAACAGGCTTCAAACCCACAGGAGGCAAGTTCTCTTACTTACTTACAAATGGCTTTTAAGGAACCCGCAGGTTCATTGCCGCCCTCACATAAGCCCCTATCCTGTGCAAGATTAATCCAGTCTCTATCTTCATATCCTACCTCCCTCAAAACCATTTTAATATTCTTCTTCCATCTACGTCTCGGCCTTCCCAAAGGACTTTTTCCCTCCGGTCTCCCAACTAACACTCTATATGCATTTCTGGATTCGCCCTTACGTGCTACATGCCCTCCCTTCTCAAACGTCTGGATTTAATGTTCCTAATTATGTCAGGTGAAGAAAACAATGCGTGCAGTTCTGCGTTGTGTAACTTTCTCCATTCTCCTGTAACTTCATCCCTCTTAGCCCCAAATATTTTCCTAAGAACCTTAGTCTCAAACACTCTTAATTTCTGTTCCTCTCTGAAAGTGAGAGTCCAAGTTTCGCAACCCTACAGAAGAAACGGTAATATAACTGTTTTATAAATCCCAACTTACAGATTTTTTGACAGCAGACTAGATGACAAAAGCTTCTCAACCGAATAATAACAGGCATTTCACATATTTATTCTGCGTTTCATTTCCTCACGAGTGTCATTTATATTTGTTACTGTTGCTCCAAGATATTTGAATTTTTCAGCCTCTTCGAAGGATAAATCTCCAATCGCTCTAGAATATGTCATTAGGAAAGTTCAGGATAACAGATAGGGTTTGAAATTGAACTTCTTGTCTATGAGGATGACGTGAATATGATAGCAGAAAATTCACAAACGATTAGAGAATACATGGGAATTTTATTTGAAGCAAGTAAAGCGATAGGTTTGGAAGTAAATCCCGAAAAGACAAAGTATATGATTAGTGTCTCGTGACCAGAATATTGTACGAAATGGAAATGTAAAAATTTGAAGTTTTCTAGGGAGAGTTTTATTTGACTTCAATCTTATCTGTTTGCGACTTCTGAGGTTTTTGTTTTTGTACTTATAATTCTGAAAGTTCTGTCTGGACTGTTCCCATTGCTGTTTAATTCGGATTGGAGCCTACTTTAAGAAAAGCAACTGATACAACAGAGATATTTTTCTGAATTATGTATCATTTATATAATGCTCTTTCATGTTATTTTATCAAAACAACTATCACCAAACACGATCTTTGCTCTTTCGAGGAAATTTCTTTTTTTCTTTTTTTTTTTTAGTAGGTTATTTTACGACGCTGTATCAACACCTTGGGTTATTTAGCGTCTGAATGAAATTAAGGTGATAATGTCGGTGAAATGAGTCCGGGGTCCAGCAACGATAGTTACCCAACATTTGCTCATATAGGGTTGAGGGAAAACTCCAGAAAAAAGCCTCAATTAGATAACTTGTCCCGACCGGGAATCGAACCCGGACCACCTGGTTTCGTGGCCAGACGCACTAGCCGTTACTCCACAGGTGTGGCCTCGAGGTAGTTTCATGTAAGTTTTTATGTTTTATATGTTCTTCTTCTTCTTCTTCTTCTTCTTCTTCTTCTTCTTCAGCTACAGGGATTAGGCCTATTGGCCTGTTCCGTCTTCAAGTCTTAAATCATCTGTCCATCTTATTTTCGGTCTTCCGATATTTCTATATCCTGTTGGTACATAATCCATAATTTGTTTTGGTAATCTGTCATTAGTCATTCTTGTAATGTGTTTGTACCAATTTTGTTTCTGATTTTTAATCTTTTCTTCTAAATTAAAAATATTTAATAATTGTCGGATATTTTCGTTTCTTTGATGATCCAATAAAGTATAACCTGCAACACCTCGTAGGAACTTCATTTCACTTACTTGGATTTTTCTTTTTGAAGCGCGGTTTAATAACCAGTTTTCTGAGCCGTAAGTTAATAATGGAACTGCTAGGGTTTTGTAAAATTTTAATTGTGTTGAGCGCTGTGTTTTATTTCTTAAAGTTCTTCTTATTGTTCCACACATCTGTTGGAATTTGCTCAGCTTACTGTTAATATCCTGTTCACCCAAATAAGATATATTGCAGCCTAAGTAGTTAAAAGAAGATATCTGTTGTATAGTTCCTTGATTAATAACTATTTTACATCGCCTATGGTTAAGCCCTCTGAAAGCCATTGTTTTAGTTTTGTTATTAGAAATTTTTAGGTTATGTCCTTCTGTTATTACCTGGAGCTGGTAAGTTGCCATTTGTATATCATCCTCAGATTCTGCGATCAATATTTGATCATCGGCAAAAAGCATTGTATTTAATACAGTTGTTCCTAAATTTATACCAAATGCTATTTTATTCTGCCATTCTTCTATGGCTTTATTGAGGTATATATTAAATAATGTTGGAGATAGCGGACAACCTTGCTTCACACCTTGGTTTACTATTGCTGAATTGCTTATCTGATTACCTACTCTTATCGATATTTTTGTTCCATATAAGCTTTTTATTATATCTACCAAATGTTTGGGATATCCTTCTTCATACAATATTTTCCATAATTTGTTCCTTAAGACCTTATGTTATTATGTTATATGTTATTATTAAATAACATTAAATAAAAATAATTTGATATGTGAAGAACTATTTGAGTTAAAAGATTGGAATCTTTTGCTTTTCTGTTTTTTTTTTAATTAAATAACATTCCAGAAAAGTTTGTCGGTTTATTTCTGAGACACTCTGTGTAAGTATTGTTTGTGAAATAGAAACAGATATAAGTGATTTACTAATCTTTGTAACATAAGAATTCTGCTCATTTATAAGTGTTAGCTATGAATTGGACCCTATAAGGTAATTAATATGAAAAGAATTAGCCATAGTAACGGCCAATTGATTTCTCTGTATATTATTTCCGTAACGGATAAGCCAAAATTTTATATCCTGAGGGCGGTGTGCCGTTGTTAAGTTCTGATCGAATTATTGCATGATCCAGCCACACTTCTGTGAAGTAAACGAAAGATTAATGTATTTCGTGAAGTGGCTTGTATGCTGTGGTATTTCCAGCCACCTCATGCAATTTTTCTTTCTCCCTTTCCAGTCGGTTCTCCCTTCCATAAAATGAATTGTAATCCAGACAAGGGTGTAATAATCGTGATGCCATCACTCACGGAGAGGACGTATCCTTTACATCAACCCCAACTCCGACAGTCTTTATGTCTGAATTGAGTTTTTATGCTCTTGAAGATATGTACATAATTAAGGCTAGCTTACACTAGTTACGTTTAGTTCTCAACGACGTCCAAGACTGAGCTCGGATCTGTGGCTATTGTAACTGCTAAGTGAAAGGCGTTCCCGTCTTCGTATGCTTTAGTAGGTTATTTTATGACGTTTTATCAAATCTTAGGTTATTTAGCGTCTGAATGAGATGAAGGTGATAATGCCGGTGAAACGAGTCCGGGATCCAGCACCGATAGTTGCCCAGCATTTGCTCATATTGGGTTGAGGGAAAACCCTAGAAAAAACTTCAACCGGGAATCGAACCCGGGCCGTTCCTATGCTAGATGAGCTACTTTTTTTCTGCATTTCTCTTCCAAAGTTCTTACGGCCTTTCACTGCGACGGTAAATCTCGGTGTGACCCACCGCTGTGGAGTAACGGTTAGAATTGCAGGTCCGGGTTCAAATCCTGGTCTGTTTCTTTTTTTCGAGGTTTTCCCCTTCAACCACTTGAAACAGAATTGCTCGGCGCTGGACCTCGGACTCATTTTGCCTTCATTAATTTCAATTGCTTTCGTCCCTTCATCGAATTAGCTTAGGTGTTCCTCAAGGTAGTGTACTAGGACCTGTTCTTTATCTACTTTTTACATATGATCTTCCAGTAACAGATAACACCACTATTGCAACTTTTGCTGATGGCACTGCTATACTTGTCTTACATGAATGTCCTCGTCAGGCCTCGAAATGTCTGCAATCTCATCTTGACTACAACAATGACTACAGCAATGGCATGTCCAGATAAATTGCTCTAACATATGAAGAGTTCGCGGGGAAAACGATGAATGTCACAGTTTTGTTAAGGTTGGTGTCATTATCTAATTCAGTGGATCACTACGAACTTTAATGTTGTTCTTATGAAAAATGGTGAAAAGGAGAATTATCACCACGAATACAGTAACCCTTTCCTTTATTTTCTATAGAAACTGCACTACATCTTGCAGTTATAGACTCAATTAGGTCATTATCTAATCCTTAACAGAAATGTGACATTCATAGTTTTTCCCGCGAACTCATATTATATTTACGTTACGTAGGGAAATGCCCAACGGCTAAGATAAATGAAGAAGAATTACCACATGAAACTCATGAGAAATATCTAAGACTACACTTAGATGAACATCTGACCTGGAAGCAACATTTTATAACTAAAAGGAGTCCACACCTGTGGAGTAACGGTTAGCACGTCTGGCCGCGGAACCAGGTGGCCCGGGTTCGATTCCCGGTCGGGGCAAGTTACCTGGTTGAGGGTTTTCCCTCAACCCAATATGAGCAAATGCTGGGTATCTTTCGGTGCTGGACCCCGGGCTCATTTCACCGGCATTAACACCTTCATCTCATTCAGACGCTAAATAACCTAAGCTGTTGATAAAGCGTCGTAAAATAACCTACTAAAATAAAAAAAAATTAACTAAAAGGAAGGAAGCCAAGATCAAATTACTGCAACTTCATTGGCTGTTAAACAAGCAATCTCCACTCTCTGGAAAATAAAATGCTAGTATATAAATCATTCATCAGACCAATTTGAACTGTATTCCATGTGGGGCT